>NC_086444.1:1072016745-1072289245 GCF_028390025.1 Pseudophryne corroboree
TGTCACCGTGTCACACCTTTCCCCAGGGTCCATAAGACACTGGATAATTTGCTTGCTGCACAATAATTATCCTAAATAAAATGTTAATGTGTAAAAAGGCTCTCTACCTGCCGTAATGTGTGTAAAAGGGGCTCTACCTGGTGTAATGTGTGTAAGTGGCACTGTGTGGCGCAATTTGAATAATGGAGACTATTGTGCAGCCTAATATGAATCTGTATTATTTTTTGCCCACACCCCTTCCACATGAAGCCACGTCCCTATATTTTTGGCAAGTGGAGCGAGCTGCTATTTTGTATGTGGCCCTCGGATACTGACAGGAAATGTCAAGTGGCCCCTCAGCTGAAATAATTGCCCACCCCTGCTCTAGTCCCACGGCGGGAGACTGACTTACGGGACCCCGCAGTTCTGCAGCACGGCTACAAGTTCATTTTGAATATAACAGGTACTCATATTCGGTCAATTTATGACCATTCATTTATACTGGCTGCTGGATAATTATGCATCTCTGAAATCAGAGTGAGTTCAACTGCTTTACTATCAAATAGGCTGGCCAGCCTGAAAATGTTATCTAATATCAATTAAGGTCTTGTATTATAAACATTTGACATTTTTTAATACAAAGTATCATACCAAGCTACCCTATAGGAGTGTGAGACAATCTCTGATTATCATTTGAGCCTCTTGGAAATGAGCTATGGATATGGACATTTGTAGATGTTTACTTTAAAGTTCAAAGTATGACTGTTTCATGTAATGATAAACAAAATGTGGTCATTCTGAGGTTATGTTTTTATGTTTATTAATTGAAGTATTAAATCTTTTTAATATATATTCAATTTTATACTCATCCTTTTTGCGCACATATTGGTATTTGTTCTGTTTGTTTGCATCTTCTATCGAGGGGTCGGCAATCTCCCCTCTTTTCCAATATATGCAGCATTAGGGATTTCCCCAAGATTTAAAGGTACGGGCCTTTTTCTTCTTCTTTTTTCATTCTAGCCCACATAGTAAACTGCAAGACATGTAGAAATAATTTTAACCCAATGGTAACACGGATGATAAGCGCATTTGACTTCAAAATAAATCAGATCCTCCGAGATACAGTATTAAAAATGTAAAGTAGAATGAATTTTAAAAACTAGACAATGTCAGTTTGTTCTCTGATAATCCCACAAGGTGTAGATTATTGTGATGGGAGCAATTCTCCAAGTGATGACTTTATTAAACATATGTTGCTGCTGTATTTGTACCGACTTGTTAACATAGTAACATAGTTTCTGAGGTTGAAAAAAGACAATTTGTCTATCAAATTCAACCTGTTAATGATCTCCTACACTGTAATATTTTAAAACTAATTTTAACTGTGTGAATGGTTAGCCGTTATGTCTATTTATCTATTATCATAATTTTTTACTTTAGTTCATAATTTACCCACCATAACCCTGTATATCCTTATCTGTTAGGAATTTATCTAGCCCATTCTTAAAAGTAATGATCCAGTCCACCTTTACTACTCTCTCAGGCAGGGAATTCCAAATACCTATTGTCCTTACTGTGAAGAAACGTTTCCGTCTCTGGGTGCGGAATCTCCTCTCATCTACCCTAAGCGAGTGTCCGTGTGTCCTTTGTGTCGATCTTACCAAAAACAAATCCACTGCTAGCTCTGTGTATTGACCCCTTATAAATTTGTACATGTTAATAATGTCTCCTCTTAATCTCCTTTTTTCCAGTGTAAACATGGCTATCCTAGCAAACCTTTCCTCGTAATCTAGCATCTCCAACCCCTTAATCAATTTGCTTGCCCGTCTCTGAACCTTTTCTAGTTCCAGGATATCCTTTTTATAGTATGGTGCCTATAATTGTGCACAGTATTCAAGGTGTGGCCTCACTAGTGATTTATATAATGGGAGTATAACACTCTCATCCCTTGCATCAATTCCCCACTATGCATGCTAATACCTTGTTTGCCCTATTTTCTGCATTATTGCTTTGGGTACTACTGCTAAATTTGTAATCTAAATTAATCTAAATCTTTTTCCAAAACCGAATCCCCTAGTTTTTCCCCATTTAGGGTGTAGGTAGTATATTTGTTCTTGCTGCCAAAGTGCATTACCTTACATTGTCTATATTGTCTCATGTTATATTTTAATTCCATGATAGCCTACATGAACTTAATTGAGTGCCCATTAATGGTTCCATAGTTTCTTTGATTGCGCAGGCATATTGACAGTGGAAACAGAATCAGCAAGTGCTGCAACAGGTAGAAGAACCTTAGGGTACTGTACACTGTAAGCTTACCAACTGAAGTAGAAAATTTGCCTTCTCTATTACAGTTTTGTCTGGACCTGCTAAGATTTTGCTGGAGTAGTGGCCATTTTAATTTCATCTATAATGGGCCAAAAGGCCATTGAAGTAAAGAAAATACAGACTTGGTGGAGGTACTGTTTTTTGCTTGTTTTTGTCCTCTTTATTTTATTAAGGTTTTTTGTCAATCTTTGTTGTGAGACGTATTGGAGCAAAATGGCATCTACATCACCATTTTATTTTGCATTGTACATTTTAATGTGTTGCTGTGTCTGACACACAGAAAGGATTAGAAAGTTCTGTGACATGAATGTCTGCAGTTAAACTGAATTCTATACATTTTGTTACCTGAAACTGCCCATAATTTTTGCTTAGCCAAAGACATACCAAAGATCATGTTTCTACCTAATTTGGAAGTGGTTTTCTGGGTTTTGTTCTCTGTCTGTTGTATAAAACTGAAAGACTGCTACATACAAGTTGCCTAATGACATTGGTGTGATTGGAACACAGTTAGCTGCCCTAGACCTGTAAACGGGCATGATTTCCTAATTGTATCCTGCCTGGAAGTGAGGATGTGGCTCTGGATACCACAATCACTTTAACATATCTTTTGCTAAGTATCATTCAATGTTCCCGCTTATTATTATTATTATCATTATTATTATTATTATTATTATTATTATAAAGAATATTTGAACACATACATGTATCTAAAGAATCCAGTTTCAGTGGGAACAGACATTTAGGTACCAGTCCTAGGCGTGTAAATGGAGATGCAGATAAGATGTTGTCCAGAAGATGTGCTGTCTCAGGTTAAATATCAGAAGGGTCCATTGTGAAGATTCGAGGTCATATAAAGAAGAGAAAGGTAAGACAAAAATGACATTGTGTAATCCAGAGTGAAACAAACCCAAGGAAAGAGTAGCAGAATAAATTGGAGAAGCTGTGTCAGGAACTGTATTGAAAGATACACACAATACCCATTTAGGAGTGTTAGAGTAAAAAGGGGGTTATATCTGTTGGAGTTACTGCATATACTCCATATTGGTACCTACAGGGAAGCTTCTAACCCTAACCAAGACCGCTACCAAACCTACTACTGTGCATATGTTGCACCATCTTGTTACTGTGTTAGAGCACCACAGTGGAAGATGGATATCATCCACTTAGCTCCAGTACAGATATGCTGTATCCATACCATACCACTACCTAGATACAGTCACTGGCTGCTGACTTGTATACTCTGCACAAGCTCTGCTCCATGGTTCATATCTGTAACATAACTGTGAGTATCACTATATGTTCACATTGTTACTTCCATAAACCACCCCACCTGTTACATACCAAGCTGTTTGTTGACTAAGGGAATCCATTGCTGTGTACACTAACTCTGCTATACCACCACCACCTCTACACACATTTGAGCAGGCTATGGGCCCAGACACACAAGTCATAGTCACGCAGGCCCCAAGCTACTAGAATGCCCAGCAGCATGCAGTCGCCATCTTAGACACCTGCATTCACAGAGTGAAGAGAGCACAGAGTCTTTCCAGTGTAGAAGCTAACTAGAGCACAGAGGCTGCATAATTATGCATGTGAGAAGCATGCACACAGGAGCTACATGCACACACTTGGGTTTAACTGAAAGGTGCCGAAAATTATACAACATGGATGATTTTTGTGGACATGCAACTAAAGTGTGAAAAGTTGTGGAAGGTTACAGTAGATCCTGGTGACAGTCCAAATCCAGAGAGAGATAGAGCCATTGGCTTGTATGTAGAGTAACACAGGTATTCTATCATATATAAGAAAATGTCTTCAAAAGACATGTGGACAGCACTTCAGACAGCATATCAAGAGGGGCATGTTATGAATAGAATAATCTAGGTCATGTATTACATAACACAAAGCTATGTGAATGCAGCAGTATAAGTGACTACATTGAAAAAATTATATCCATTTCTCAGCAAATATTTTCTGTACAACTGCAAGTAGATGATGAAGAGATCACTACAGAGATGTTACAAAACTTAACTCCTGAGTTTTACTTTTTAGTTTTGGCATTAGAAGCAAAAACTGCCAAGTTTACTACAGAAACAGAGCAAAGCTACTGCAGTTCCAAGAGTGAGAAATTCAGAAAATTCAAGTTCAAGTGCTATATTGTCACAAAGAATTTGTGTGCAAGAAGAGCAATGTTAATGCAATGCAAAACAAGAAGTACAATGGCAAAGATGAATCAGCACTGATTGTTACAGATAACCACAGAAAAGACTGTTGGTATATTATTTCAGGCATAACAAGGTATTTCAGCTGCAATGAGGAGTGGTACACCTCATTAGTCACAAGTAATCCTATCAAGGGAATCGGAAATTAAGTTCTTACAGCTACAAATATTTGAATAATTAAAACCCACTTGAACTTTGGGACTAGAACCAAAGTCACAGATATCCAAGACCTGATTTATGTACAGTACCTGAAATGAAAACAAATCTTAAAGCAATCAGTGTCCTAGAGCAAAGAGGTCCCAGGGTTCACTTTGCCAAAGCGGAACAAAAAAGGGACCCAATGTGGCCAATTAAATATCCTTGATTCCCAGCACTGTTACACAATGATGCCAACTTAGTCGCAATCAGTAGAACTCTGAAACAGAAGACTTGGTCACCTTTGATATGACATTGTTCAAAAATTACTCAATGGGATGGTCACTGGAATGTCAGTGGCTGATACAGATAAACCCGTATGTGAAAGCTGTATAACTGCTGAAGTACCACTTGAGTTAGTACATACAGATGTGTGTAGTCCAACGGAACTTGGAAGTCAAGTCAGTAAGTGAATACAGATACTTTGCGACCTTTATTGATAACTTCCCATGAATGACATGCTGTACATATACTTCAACAAAGAGATGTAATAAGTAGTAAAAAAAATTGCAGACTACAAGAGACTTGTAGACAATCAAACCAGTCACAGACCCAAAATTCTGAGGACTGATAATGGTGGAGAATATCTAAACAAAGAGATGGAATCTTTGTAATGAAATATGGAATTGAACATCAATTGACCATTGCCTTACTTCTGAACAAAATGGTGTGAGCAAGCAAACCACACACTAGTGGAGAAAGTAAGATGTATACTAAAGGATGCAGTCCTAGACAAATTGTTTTTGGTGAAAGGCCTTACCAAAGCAGTTTACCGGAAAAATCTTTATCCTAAAGTTGACTTAAATGACAAAACACATTTTGAAGCATGGTTAAAAATTAAACCAAGTGTAAAACCTCTCAGAACTTATAGAAGTATGGCCTATGTGCATGTACCAAAGGAAAGAAGATGCAAGCTTGATTCTAAATCTATGAAGTGCATCATGCTTGGTTGTTGTCATGAAAATAAAGGCTATAGATTATGGAATCCATGTACCAGAAAGCTTGTCAAGTCATGAGATGTATATTTAAGGAAACAGCACAAATGAAAGAAAAGCTGGACTTTGAATGACAGAGCAAGTACTGTATGTGCCACTGGATATGCCAAAAGCTGAAGACATATCTGAACCAGATCCTACAGTACCAATATGGACGTTCAACCACAGAAAAGAGCTGTGGTTAAAAGATATGATGACAATTTTGCAAATATTGCTTTAAGTAGCTCTCAATTCATCCAGAACCCAAAGTAAAGAGCCAATCAGTGTGAATGGACAAAGAGACTTTACAAGATAAAATATTTCACAAGTGTGAAAGACATCAACTACTGTGAATGTTGGGGTAGACTTTATATTTACAGTATATTTTGAGCCATGATACAAATGTATGTGTTGTATGAGTTCTGTACAGTTCTTTAGGTAGGTAGACAGAGAGAATACCTAATTATGAATTCTAATATTGCAAACTATTTTTGCATTTTAGCCAGCAAGATCTGCAAAACTAAATTTTTTAGGGCAAACAGGAGTAAAACATGCTTAATTGTATATAAACTAATATACTACTTTTTTTAGTTTTGCAGTTGTTGTCTTACTCAATTGACTTGTTTTATGCAATGTTTAAAAGCTTCAATAACTAATCAACCTAAGCAACTAAATACTGTAAGATGACAGATTGTGATTGTAGTTAGTATGTCCAAACAACAGATTGCAATTTTCCCTTTAGTTCTAATTATGATAATGCTGTTGTGCTTTACAAATTGTATAGAATATTTTGTATAGAATATTTTTACATTTTTCATCTATTTTAGGCACTGCTTGTTCAATATTTTGAGCAAATTAAAAAATGTACAATTGATAATCTGGTCTCAGGTTTCAGTTAATAGCAAATAAGTAACTTTTACATTTCCGTTTTCCACCTGGACACACAATTCTGCAAAGGGTAACACAAACTATTTCTCCTGGGACTGTTCTCAAACAATGTCTCAGGTCAGTGTCTTTTTTTCTGATGTTACTTAATGGAACACAATGGCAGCAGCATTGTTGGGGGTATAATTTTTTTACTTGTTTGAGAAATAGGAAGAATACAGTGAAATAATTTCAGAAATTAATAAAATAAGTATACTATATGAAGAATTACAAACAGTATGGAAGTCACTACAAATCTTGTATCAACTTTCAACTTTACATTTTTATTAATATACAAAAAGGATTGGCTAGAGGCATACATGTACAATATAAATGCACTAGGTAGATTGAAAAGTGCTGAAATTCTGAAATAGCAAGTCTTTCTGACTGTTCCTTATTATACATTATTTCCATTGCATGTTCTCTATGATTAAATATCAAAGAAGAAGGGAATGGATTGGAAGAGAAGCTTGAGAGCAGAAAAGAATCATTAGTGCAGATCAAACAATTTAGTCTTCTGGTGCTCAGTAATACTACATTACTAATACTAGTACAGTGTCTTGTGCTAATCGTGCTGCTCAGTGTCAGTTCTCCGTGGTATCATCAGTGCTCAGTATCACTGCTCATTGTCTTCTGGTGCTCAGTAAAACTACATTACTAATACTAGTACAGTGTCTTGTGCTAATCGTGTTGCTCAGTGTCAGTTCTCAGTAGTATCAGTATCATCAGTGATCAGTATCATCAGTGCTCATTGTCTTGTGGTGCTCAGTAATACTACATTACTAATACTAGTGCAGTGTCTTGTGCTAATCGTGCTGCTCATTGTCAGTTCTCCGTAGTATCATCAGTGCTCAGTATCACTACTCATTGTCATCTGGTGCTCAGTAATACTACATTACTAATACTAGTACAGTGTCTTGTGCTGCATCTTGCTGCTGTAGGGTGCTGTGGTAGTGTCCTGTCACTGTGCATACTGTAGGTCATCATCATTCAAGTCATAGTGGTATCTGGTAGCTATCTAGTGGTATCTAATTCCAGACATTACTGCAGTCTAATTCCAGATATATTACTGGCATATAATTCCACACATTAAAAAATGGAGAACAAAAAATTGGAGGGTAAAATAGGGAAAGATCAAGATCCACTTCCGCCTAGTGCTGAAGCTGCTGCCACTAGTCATGGCAGAGACGATGAAATGCCATCAACGTCGTCTGCCAAGGACGATGCCCAATGTCATAGTAGAAAGCATGTAAAATCCAAAAAGCAAAAGTTCAGTAAAATTACCCAAAAATCTAAATTAAAATCGTCTGAGGAGAAGCGTAAACTTGCCAATATGCCATTTACGACACAGAGTGGCAAGGAACGGCTAAGGCCCTCTCCTATGTTTCTCATGACTAGTGGTTCAGCTTCACATGTCGATGGAAGCAATCATCCTCCCATTAGAAAAATTAAAAGAGTTAAGCTGGCAAAAGCACAGCAAAGAACTGTGCGTTCTAAATCACAAATCCCCAAGGAGAGTCCAATTGTGTCGGTTGACAAGTTAAAAAACTTTGGGTAACAGCGGAAGCAGTCCACTGACAGCTAAATCCCTTCTTCCGCTTGTACAACTAAATCCCTTCTTCCTCCTGCAAACCACACCACCAATTCCCTCAATTTCAATTTCCTCCTAAGACAGGAATGCCAATAGTCCTGCAGGCCATGTCACTGGCAAGACTGACGAGTACTCTCCTAACTGGGATTCCTCCGATGGATCCTTGAGTGGAATGCCTACTGCTCCTGGCGCTGTTGTTGTTGCTGCTGGGAGTCGATCATCATCCCAGAGGGGAAGTCGGAAGACCACTCCACTTGTACTACTTCCAGTAAGCAATTGACTCTCCAACAATCCTTTGCGAGGAAGATGAAATATCACAGCAGTCATCCTGTTGTTAAGTGGATAACTCAGGCCTTGACAACTATGTTGGTGTTAGACATGCATCTGGTATCCACCGTTAGTTCACAGGGACTTAGAGAATTGCTTGAGGTAGTGTGTCCCCGGTACCAAATCCCATCTAGGTTCCACTTCTCTAGGCAGGCGATACAGAGAATGTACACAGATGTCAGAAAAAGTGTCCTCAGTGTCCTAAAAAATGCAGTTGTACCCACTGTCCACTTAACCACAAACATGTGGACAAGTGGTGCAGGGCAGACTAAGGACTATATGACTGTAACAGGCCACTGGGTAAATGTATTGCCTCCTGCAGCAACAACAGCAGCGGCACCAGTAGCAGCATCTCGCAAACGCCAACTTGTTGCTAGACAGGCTACGCTATGTATCACAGCTTTCCGTAAGAGGCACACAGCTGACGACCTCTTACGGACATCAACGCAAAATGGCTTACCCCAGTTGGACTCTCCTGGGGATTTGTGATATCGGACAACGCCACCAATATTGTGCGTGCTTAACAACTGGGCAAATTCCAGCACGTCCCATGTTTTGCACATACAATTAATTTGGTGGTGCAGATATTTTTTTTTAAATATGACAGGGGCGTGCAGGAGATGCTGTCGGTGGCCCGAAATATTGTGGGCCACTTTCGGCATTCAGCAACCACGTGCCGAAGACTGGAGCGCCAGCAAACACTCCTGATCATGCCGTGCCATCAGCTGAAGCAAGAGGTGGTAACGAGGTGGAATTCAACCCTCTATATGCTTCAGAGAATGGAGGAGCAGCAAAAGTCCATTCAAGCCTATACATCTGCCTATGATATAGGCAAAGGAGGGGGAATGCACCTGACTCAAGTGCAGTGGAGTATGATTTCCATGTTGTGCAAGGTTCTGCAACCCTTTGAACTTGCCACACGTGAAGTCAGTTCAGACACTGCCAGCCTGTCAGCTCAATCCCCTCATCAGGCTTTTGCAGAAGCGGCTGGAGAGATTGAAGGAGGAGCTAAAACGGAGCGATTCCGCTAGGCATGTGGGACTTGTGGATGGAGCCCTTCATTCGCTTTGCCAGGATTCAAGGGTGGTCAATCTGTTGAAATCAGAGCACTAAATTTTGGCCACCGTGTTCGATCCTGGGTTTAAAGCCTACGTTGTATCTCTCTTTCCGGCAGACACAAGTCTGCAGATGTTCAAAGAACTGCTGGTGAGACAATTATCAAGTCAAGCGGAACGTGACCCGCCAACAGCTCCTCCTTCATTTTCTACTGCCACTGGAGCTGCCAGGAAAAGGATAAAATTTCCAAAACCACCCGCTGGCGGTGATGCAGGGTAGTCACAAGCAAGTGCTGACATCTGGTCCGGACTGAAGGATCTGCCAACGATTACTGACATTTTCTACTGTCACTGCATATGATTCTGTCACCATTGAAAGAATGGTGGAGGATTATATGAGTGACAGAATCCAAGTAGGCATGTCAGACAGTCCGTACGTATACTGGCAGGAAAAAGAGGCAATTTGGAGGCCCTTGCACAAACTGGCTTTATTTTAACTAAGTTGCCCCCCCCCTCCAGTGTGTACTCCAAAAGAGTGTTTAGTGCAGCCGGTAACCTTGTCAGCAATCGGCGTAGGAGGTTACTTCCACTAAATGTGGAGAAGATGATGTTCATCAAAATGAATTATAAATTCCTCCGTGGAGACATTTACCAGCAATTGCCTCCAGAAAGTACACAGGGACCTGTGATGGTGGATTCCAGTGGGGACGAATTAATACTCTGTGAGAAGGAGGATGTTCACAGTGAAAGGGTGAGGAATCGGAGGATGAGGATGAGGTGGACATCTTGCCTCTGTAGAGCCAGTTTGTGCAAGGAGAGATTGATTGCTTCTTTTTTTGTGGGGGCCCAAACCAAGCAGTCATTTCAGCCACAGTCTTGTGGCAGACTCTGTCGCTGAAATGATTGGTTTGTTAAAGTGTGCATGTACTGTTTATACAACATAAGGGTGGGTGGGAGGGCCCAAGGACAATTCCATCATGCACCTCCCTTTTTATTTATCTTTGCATCATGTGCTGTTTGGGGACTATTTTTTTAAGTGCCATCCTGTCTGACACTGCAGTGCCACTCCTAGATGGGCCAGGTGTTTGTGCCACCCACTTGGGTCGCTTAGCTTAGTCATCCAGCGACCTTGGTGCAAATTTTAGGACTAAAAATAATATTGTGAGGTGTGAGGTATTCAGAATAGACTGGAAATGGGTGGAAATTATTGTTATTGAGGTTAATAATACTATAGGATCAAAATTACCCCCAAATTCTATGATTTTAGCTATTTCTGAGGTTTTTAAAAAAATTACCCGAATCCAAAACGCATCCGAATCCAAAACCCGAAAGGGTAGTTTTGCCAAAACGCGTCCGAATCCAAAACACGACCGCGGACCCGAATCCAAAACCAAAACATAAAACACGAAAAATGCCCGCTGCACATCTCTAATATATATGTGTGTGTTTCAGGTGCCCCATGTATATATGTGTGTGTTTCAGGTGCCGTGTGTATTTATGTGTGTCACGTGGCGTGCGTATGTATATGTGTGTGTTTCAGGTGCCACGCGTATATATGTGTGTGTCAGGTGCCGTGTGTATATATGTGTGTTTCAGTTGACATGCGTATATATGTGTGTGTCAGGGGCCACACGTATATATGTGTGTGTCATAGGCCATGCATGTGTGTGTCAGGTGCCGCACGTATATGTGTGTAAGATGCCGCACGTGTACATACGTACATGTGTGAGTGGTGCCACTGCGCATGTATATGTGTGTCAGGTGCCGCTCATGTATGTGTCAGGTGCCATGCGTGTATTTGTGTGTGTGACTGTTAAATGCTACATATGTGTATATGTGCATGTGTGCCAGGTGCTGCGTAAATGCTACATGTGTGTATATGTACATAGTTACATAGTTACATAGTTGTTGAGGTTGAAAAAAGACAGATGTCCATCGGGTTCAACCTGTATAATAACGTTTTTTTTATTGTTTTTTTTTTAAAATCTTAATTAAATGCTCTATCCTTTGATATTTTTTTCCGCTAGGAATTTACCTAATCCATTGTTAAACTTATTTATTGAGTCCACCATTACTACCTTCTCTGGTAAAGAATTCCAAATCTTTACTGTTCTTACTGTGAAGAACCCCTTTCTCGGTTGTGTATGAAATTTTTTCCCCTCTAACCTCAGGGGGTGTCCTCGTGTCCTATGTAGTGTTTTTTTGATAAACAAATCGTTTGATAAATCCTTGTATTGTCCCTTAATGTATTTATAAATATTAATAATGTCCCCTCTCAGTCACCTCTTTTCCAGTGTAAACAAATCTAACCTTTTTAGTCTTTCCTCATAATCCAGTGCCTCTAACCCCTTAATCAATTTGGTAGCTCGCCTCTGAACCTTTTCGAGCTCCAAGATGTCTTTTTTTATAGTGAGGTGCCCAGAACTGTACACAATATTCCAGGTGTGGACGCACCAATGATTTATACAGTGGCAGGATTACGCTCTCATCCCTTGACTCCATTACCCGTTTAATGCATGCTAACACCTTATTTGCTTTTTTGCTGCATTTTGACATTGCGTACTGCTACCAAGTTTATTATCGATGAGCACTCCCAAATCTTTTTCAACTACTGTTTTCCCTACATTTTCCCCATTTAGTTTATAGGCTGCCTGATTGTTCTTAGTCCCAAAGTGCATAACTTTGCATTTGTCTGTATTGAACCTCATTCTCCATCTATCCGCCCAGACCTCAAGTCTAGATAAGTCATTCTGAAGAGACTCAACATCCTTGTCTGAATTAATTACTCTACATAGTTTAATATCATCTGCGAAAATTGATACTGGTGGTCATTCCGAGTTGTTCGCTCTGTAAATTTCTTCGCATCGCAGCGATTTTCCGCTTAGTGCGCATGCGCAATGTCCGCACTGCGACTGCGCCAAGTAAATTTGCTATGCAGTTAGGAATTTTACTCACGTTTTTTTCTTCGTTCTGGTGATCGTAATGTGATTGACAGGAAGTGGGTGTTTCTGGGCGGAAACTGGACGTTTTATGGGAGTGTGTGAAAAAACGCTACCGTTTCTGGGAATAACGCGGGAGTGGCTGGAGAAACGGAGGAGTGTCTGGGCGAATGCTGGGTGTGTTTGTGACGTCATACCAGGAACGACAAGCACTGAACTGATCGCACTGGCAGAGTAAGTTTCGAGTTACTCAGAAACTGCACAGAGATGTCTTATCGCAATATTGCGAATCTTTCGTTCGCAATTTTAAGAAGCTAAGATTCACTCCCAGTAGGCGGCGGCTTAGCGTGTGGAAAGCTGCTAAAAGCAGCTTGCGAGCGAACAACTCGGAATGACCACCACTGTTTTTTCCAGTCCTTCTCCTAGGTCATTAATGAATATATTAAACAACAATGGTCCGAGTACTGAACCCTGTGGTATTCCACTGAGCAATGGAGACCATTCAGAGTACATCCCATTAATCCCCACTCGCTGTTCCCTATTGAACAGCCAATTATTCACCCAAGTACAAATAGTGTCCCCTACCACAATCTCCCTTAATTTGAGAATTAGTCTCTTATGTGGAACTTTGTCAAAGGCCTTACAAATGCCTTAGTGAAGTCCAAAAAGATCACATTCACTGCATGACCCTGATCAATATTATCACTCGCTTTCTTGTAGATGCTTATTAAGTTAGTTTGACAGGCTCTGTCCTTCACAAAACCATACTGATTACTAGTAATAACCTTGGAAGTATCCAAGTACTCAAGTATGCTGTCCCTTAATATACCTTCAAGTAATTTCCCCACTTTAGATGTCAAACTTACCGGTCTATAGTTATGTAGGTGAGTTTTAATACCCTTTTTAAATATTGGGACTACCTCTGCTATACGCCAGTCCTTTGGTATCGCTCCTGATCTAATTGACTCTCTGAAAATCAAATATAGGGGTCTCAATATCTCTACATTAAGTTCCATAAGAACCCTGGGGTGCAGTCCATCCGGCCCAGGAGATTTATTTATCTTAATTTTATTTAGTCTCTACCGGACTACATCCTCATTTAACCAAGTTCCTAGAACCAGGTCATTTTCGTAGCTTATGTTATGCTCTACTTCCGTCAACCTGTCCTCATTCGTGAATACTAATGAAAATAATTTATTAAATAAATCTGCTTTATCCTATCATCATTAATCAAGACATCCAACTAGCCCTTTAAAGGCCCAATATTCTCCCTTTTTAAGCTTTTTCCGTTTATGTGGTTTGTTATACTCTCCTTTGCGATTTGTTTTTTGTTTTCTATTTTTGCTGCTCTGATTTCTTTTTTGCATTTTTGCAGAGGTAGTCCCAATATTTTTGGTACATTCTTTGTAGGACTGGAATGATTCCACTGTTCCTTCAGACTTAAATGCTTTGAAAGCACGCCTTTTTTTATCCATTTGTTGCTTGACCCTCTTATTAAGCGACATTGGTTTAAATTCCCTACTCCTGTTTTTGTTGACTTTGGGAATATACAAATGATTGTACTTATTGAGTGTAGTTGTTTAAACATTCCACATTTCAGCAGTATTCTTACCTTGCAATACAATTTCCCAATTGATGTCCCTCATTGCTTGTTTCAGCAAAATTAAATTGGCTTTATTAAAGTTAAATGTTTTATTTAGACCCTTGTACTGTTGTTTTTGAAAGCTGATCTCGAATGTGATCATATTGTGATCGCTATTTCCTAGGGTCTCCCCTACTTTAGTATTGGATATTATTTCCTTATTATTAGTTAGTACTAGGTCCAGTATAGCCCTATGCCTAGTTGGTTCCCGATTACCTGAGACAAGTAGTGATCTTTAAGCATGTTTAAGAACCTATTACCCCTAGTGGTATTTACTGTTTCAGTGTTCCAGTTTATGTCTGGGTAATTAAAGTCCCCAACAATAATGATGTCCCCCAAATCTGCAGCTTTTTCGATTTGCTGCCAGAGTAGTAATTTATCAGACACACTAATATCTGGTGGTTTATAGCATGTCCCTATTAGAAGTTTTTTTGTATCTTTACCCCCACTCGAAATCTCAACCCACAATGACACCACATTATCTCCAGTCCCCTCGTAAATGACTTCCTTTAAATACGATTTTAAGAAAGGTTTAACAAAAAGACAAACACCCCCTCCCTTTTTATTAGCCCTATCCCTCCTGAAGAGGGTGAACCCCTCCATGTTTGCTGCCCAGTCGTGTGAATTGTCCCACCATGGGCAATATTTACTAATATTCGTGTTTGAGTCGGTTTGTGTAGTGTTTAAACTCGGGTGCATTTTCATGCAACTTTTTGAAACTATATATGCAAAGTTACGAATCAGTCGACTTTATTGTTTTCGTGTTTTCCGATGTCAATGTCAGTCATTTTTTTTGGACCATTCTCGGCCGTCATTGTCATTTGCGTACGTCTTTTGGTTGTTTTTTCCGGTATTTTTTCTAAGTTAAACGCGGCAGGTTTTTTTTAATACCCCGGACACATTTTCACTTTTAGTTTCGTTTTTCATCCCCGTTCGTGATTGGTTGTGTTTCAGATGTAGGATTGTCTGTGCGCAACCATATAAATACGCCCCAAACCGTCCGCACCTCGTGGGTTTAGTTAGTGGTGAGGAGGAGGGAGGTTGTGCTGTGGAGGTAGGTGAATTTGTGGTTTGGTGAGGAGTGCTGGTAGCGATTTCTGAGTGTGGTATTGTGTTTGAAAGTCGTCTTGTCATTCTTGTAGTCTTGTATTTTGTGGTTTTGTCTCTTTTTTTGTCCAAGTTATTTTTCTTTATAGTCCCTTGTCAGTGTTTGTGTGTGTGTGTGTGTGTGTGTGTGTGTGTGTGTGAGTTGTGTAATGGTAGTGGAGGAGTGTGTTGTTTGTCTATTTTTTTCTGTGTTAAGTGTTTAGACACACAATTATGTGTGACTCAGAGGTGGGTGAGGTGGAGGGTGTGAGTGAGGGGGAGGAGGTTGGTCAGGTGGGTGAGGTTGCTGCAGCAGCCTCAAGTGACAGTGATAGTGACAGTCAGACAGTTCCGCAGCCACGCACCACTACTAAGACTGGGGTAAAGTTTAGTTTTGCTGAAAATGTGGCATTGGTGCGTGAGCTGATGAAGTATCAGCGGCAGCTATTTGGGCCTGAGTCCACCAAGGTGCCAACACAGAGGAAGATGGTGTTGTGGGTGAAAGTTGTTGCTGCTGTCAATAGTGAGGGGGTGGTCAAGCGGACGGAGGACACGTGCCGCAAACGGTACTATGACAAAAAGCGACGTGTCAAGTCCAAAATGGCCAAGGAGGCGAAGTCGGCTCGAAAAACCGGTGGTGGCCAGCCCTATATTGCAAGATATCTGGAGTATGAGGAGCCCATGCGGAGTGTAATACCTCCTGAAGTAGTCTCTGCAACCCATGTCCGGGATTCAGATAGGCCCAGGAAGAATGGTGAGCATGTGTATTTGCATTAACATTCTATGACCTTATTTTTTATTTTTTTTAAATGTGTGTCATGTCACATTGCATATTACTACCATCTTCAAGTGTGTGTCAGCAAATACATTGTTTTGGGTAATGTTTTATACAAAAGCCAATGTAACATCTTACTTTATTGTATGTCATGTGTTTTTTCCAGTATATTTTGCATGTGTAGTTTGGACTTGGTGTGTCATTGAATTGTCCTGCAATAATGTTTTCCTTTTGGACATTTTTTTGTTTTTTAATTTGGACTATGTTTTAGATTTAGGTTATCCATGTGCAATGTTTCAAAAACAGTGGTTGTCATGTTAGAGGCTGGAGTAGTGGAAAGTGGTTTGGAAACCACTTACATGTGTAATGTCATTATTACAGAATGTAATATTTTTTATTTAAAAAACCACTATTTGTTTGTTCAGTTTGAGTTTGTATTTGTACCGTGACACAACACTGCAGTGTAATTTTTTTTTGTTTTTTTTTGTTTGGCTCATATAGTGGTAATGTGTGTTTGGAGTGCCACATCACAGAGCAATTTAGATATTGCATCTGTAATATTTTTCCTTTCATTACAAAATGAAGATGTGTGTGTTTGTGGTTGTTAATGTATGTATTTTTACTTGTGGCCTATGTCAGCGTCCTGTACATGTTTTCCTGTGTTGAACTTTCCATAGTGCATATGGCTATTGGACAATGTTTATTGTTTTATGTAGTGGTTTTTTGTTTCCGGTCCTTATGTTTTTCATAAAAATAAAGCAAGCATTTCTTAAAGAATACATGTTTATAAGCATAATGGGTGGATGTATCAACAAAAGCATGAATACATGAGTGTTTTTTTTTTTTTACAGTGTTTGAAAAAAGCAGTACTACTCATCCTCTAGTAACTCCCAGCACATCTAATGATGATGACGCTGCGGAAGCAGGTAAAGTGTCCATTGTAGTATAGGGTATGTTTGTAAAGGAATGGCCATAACAAAATTTCACTTTCATTAATAGGTCCACCAAAAGAAGTCTGGAGCAGCAGAAGTGGGACTTCTGTAAGACATCACCACAAAAAACCTGTGGCAGCAAAGAAAGCAAGGTCGGATGTCCAGGGCCAACCACAGCAGGCTACCCCGCCACGAAGATTATCGACAGTATGTTCGGTCCCCCCACTCCAAATTTTGGAAACACCTCCAAGACGTCATCCACACTCCCCTCATCTTGATTGTGAGTATCAAACTGAAATAAATGTAAACAATTTTAGATCGTAATCAAACTTTTTCTTAACCGCATTAAGTCAAAACACATCAAAAACTTATATACTTACCGAAGTAAGTTAAACATGAAATGGAATCCAAGCAAAATGGCCTTGTCCACATCCAGTAAAGATATGTATGTCCACTTGAGCCATACAGTAGCACATTGTGTGTAAGATGCTGCAACATAAACTCATGTTTAATGTTTGCAAATAGTAAGTTTGTTTATCAAATTTTCACATGTGTGTTTGAGCTCACATTGCCAAATATATATAAAAACATTACTATGTTTGTTTTAGAAAAGCTATAAGGTAACATATTATGGTTTACAATGTGTTTTTTATTGTGGAGTATGTCTGATCTACAATAAAAAAGAAGAAAAGTGACTGATTGCGCTATTTCTCCAGGTGCGTATATGAATAAAAACACGTGCTTTTCACTTCTCTGGTGTTTATTTTAGTACAAACGTTATATCTCATACAACAATATAATAAAAAAACTCTTTGAGGAAGCACCTGTGTGCGAAACGCGTTAGAGAATTGCCTTTCACCCTGCCAAGTGATCAGCGACATTGTTTGGGATCAACCCTGCCGGATTGGGAGCTAAGGACAACCAACGAGACCTCCTACACACCTGCCGCTCCAGCTGAACTGCAGTCAAAGGAGACGCGGCTAGCAAGGTGGAGAGTCTATTCTGAAAATTGTCCACATACAAGCGGCCCCACTCACGTTGAGGGTTAGAAACCATCCAGCACCGCTACCACCACGGAGGACGGACGGGGAGAAGGAAAGCAAACCAGCATCGCTGTGCACGGCGAGGATCTCCCCATCACGTCTGCATCCACGGACACGGTGGTAAGCGGCTCAATTTAGAAACTGTCAGTCCATGGACTTTGCAATTATATGAATGAGAACTGTGGTCCTATGCTAAAGACTGAGTTCTAATACAACGAAGATAAGCAATATTCAATGTTGTGGAAACTGTGTCTTTAAACAGAGAACTGAGTTTTCACCTTGGAAAATCACCGTTTAAACGTTGTGGATACATAAATCATGTTGCATTTTAATCCAGGAGTGTAACTATTAATTGTCTCTGATAGATTTGAGCACTGGATGTCTAAAACAGAGAAATATCATCATTTTTATTATTATAAAATAATTTTTTAGAATGTGCCCCTAATGAGTATGCATACTTAAAATTTTTTTATTATATTGTTGTATGAGATATAACGTTTGTACTAAAATAAACACCAGAGAAGAGAAAAGCACGTGTTTTTATTCATATACGCACCTGGAGAAATAGCGCAATCAGTCACTTTTCTTCTTTTTTCTTGTGTAGCTTCTTGATCAGTGTTTTGATCAAGTTTTAGCTGTACGTACACAGGTACAGCTGGACAAAGATTGCAGCTCTAAATTTATAAATCTCAAATTAAGAGTAAATAATACAATTAACAAATTAGCGCCTGGATCAGGGTTGTTTTTTCTGATCTACAATAAAACTAAAGTGTTTGCTTTCACAATTAAGTAACCAGACACATTTGCACAAACAGCCATATGTATGTATTTAAGTTATGAGTGATGATGTTGCTAGGCAGAATATCTGAAAGCAACAGTGAATGACGTGTTCCATGTGTAGTGATTTGTTTTCAATTATCAAACATATGGATAGCTAACGGCAAATTTTTTGACATTTCAGCTTCTAGTCCTGGTAACAGCATCCCTCCGCAACAACAGCAACACAGTGACATGGAGGAGACAATCATCTTAGAAATGCAGCCATTTAGCCAAGGAATCAGCCCCCCAGCACCTGTGAGTACACCACCACAGCAAAGCATACCACCACCACAACACAGCCCAACAACACCAGTAACACAAGGCCCTGATCAGGTGTTTTGGACCATTTGGGCTAGACAGCAGGCCACTAATGAAGATTGCCTGCGTAGGCAGACACAAATGTTTGCAAGCCTACCATGTCACCTCAGAAGAATAACCAGAAATATGAGTAGACAAAATGAACAAACAACCAGAATTGGCAATACCATGGAACTCATGCGTACAGACATTACACAGGTCATGGGCAACTTACAGCGCATAATGGAAGAACAGCACAGACTAATGGAAGAACAGCACAGACAACAGCAAAGTTATATGAACATTTTTCAAAACAATCAAAAGATTCATGAAAGTTTATTCCGAATTGTAGACAATCAAAATGCTGCTACACGTGAACTCAATGCCACCCTAACTAACCTGAATAAAACACTCAGATCCATGCACCAACAGCAAACAAGCAGCAGTTCTGGTACGACTACTCCAAATATCACGCCAGCCTCATCACCACGAAGACACTCCACCAGAGCACGACAACATGACAGTGCTAAAGGCAAAGGGCAGGACAAGCAGGCACCCAAAAATTTTTAACACAAAACAAACAAATTTTACATTTCTGAGAAGTAATTCAAAATAGTTAGTAAGTGTATATTTGGCAAAATATATATAACACTTAGCTCCTTGACAATTTATACAACATCATTAATTATAAGTGGTACAAACAACAGCATAAAATTTGTACGCACATTTATTCTTTACCATCTTTGTTTTCTTTTGGAGGAGGGAAATGTTGTTGGAGCTGCACATACATGTTAGCAGGAAGTAACCAGACCACTTGATTTTTTTCTAATCATTACTCTTTCTAGATTCCAATCATTCTCCTATCCTGCACACACAATCATTGCCAGGCAGCCACATACATGTTAGCAGGAAGTAACCAGACCACTTGATTTTTTTCTAATCATTACTCTTTCTAGATTCCAATCATTCTCATATCCTGCAGCCAATACACATTACAATGTGATTGTTAACTATTTTACCTTTCTTCTTTATACAACATTACAAGAATAACACAATTGAGTTGCGTGAAAAGCTTTTAATATGTTGTCATTGAATTGAGATAATTCATTGCCAAAATGAATGTCATTATTGTTGGGCCATGTTTGTGTGTGTTAAAAATGAGTAATAATGTTATTACACATGATGCAGAAACCAAAAAATAATACATTTCTAACAAAAAAAAAAAGTGTATAATAATGTATATATGTGGCAAACTGTGTATTTACTAACAAATCAGCAAGTTTACTGCAGCAAACATTATGAAATAAATTATTTTGGATGAGAGTAAGTTTGTGTCCCTTAAATATGATGGAGCATCACACATAGGGACACATGTATTCCTCAAGGCTAACATATTATATGTTGAGGACTGTTTATTTAGAACACAGGTTCTCAAACTCGGCCCTCAGGACCCCACACAGTGCATGTTTTGCAGGTCTCCTCACAGAATCGCAAGTGACATAATTAGCTCCACCTGTGAACCTTTTAAAATGTGTATGTGAGTAATTCATACACCTGTGCTTCTACTGGGTTACCTGCAAAACATACACTGTGTGGGGTCCTGAGGGCCGAGTTTGAGAACCTGTGCATTAGGACGTTACACATAATCATAAAGTAAAATACTAAATAAATTACTATGTGGATTATGTGTGCTTGTAATAAATTATCAGTGCAAGTTTAAGAACACTTATCCAGACTTAATGCATGCCACTCATAATCTGTTGCTTTGATTTTTAAAATAAACACAATACACATGCGACATTAATTTTGCATAAAGCGAGGGTATGTTTGTATGTCTCAAGGAGACAGACACATTCTGAGTAATGGTTTTTACAATAAAAATGGGCCAACATCTATTTATGATTACACAACAAATGAAATAAGCAAACTAAACTTACCTTAGAAATAGCGAGTGATGAGCTCTTGCCTAACCTGCCTCCCTACATCTGTACTCCAAGTATCACCAGATGTCTCTAATTCCTCTGCTTGCTGGCTGCTTTCTTCATCCTCCTCCTCCTCCTCCTCCTCCTCAACATGTGGCAGATGTTGTTGCAAACACATGTTATGAAGAAAGCAGCAGCAGAACACAATTTGAGTCACCTTCGAGGGAATATACAACAAAAGGCCACCAGACTTATCCAGACACCGAAACCTAGATTTCAGCACACCAAAACATCTTTCTATCACATTCCGCGTAGACTTATGTGCATGATTGTAATTGTGTTCAGCAGGGGTATCAGGTCGAGACAATGGAGTTAGAAGCCAAGAGAAACAGCCATATCCTCCATCACCTAAAAGACAGATATAGTAACGTGATTCATGTTAAGATACAGCAACACATAAGTAACACACTGTGGGGCAGATGTATTAACCTGTAGAAGGCATAAGGAAGTGATAAACCAGTGATATGTGCAAGGTAATAAAGGCAGCGGACAATCTGTTCCTAAATGTTCATTTACATATTGGAGCTGATTGGATGGTGCCTTTATCACCTTGCACATATCACTGGTTTCTCACTTCCTTATGCCTTCTTCTACAGGTTAATACATCTGCCCCTGTATTTGGACAAAGTATACGCAGGCCTACACATATCAAATTACATACCCAGCAGCCATCCATCTGGCATTTGTCCGTCCTCAAACTTATCAAAGAGGGATGACTGACTGAGGATGAAGGAGTCATGGCAGCCCCCAGGGTAACCAGCAACAACACTCATTATTTTGAGATTTGCATCACAAAACACCTGCACATTTGTGGAGTGTTCTTGATGGCGATTAGTATATATGTGCTGCCTGCCCCTAGGTGGTCTCAGCTGAATGTGTGTGCAATCTATGGCTCCAAGCACATTGGGCATGCCAGCCAGCTCATATAAATCTACCCTGACGGCATGCCACTGAGACTCCTGGGTAGGGAAGCAGATTGAGGCATCGATGTGGGTCTGCAAAACAGCCAACACCTGTGTGTATATTTGAAAGAACAATAAACATGAGATTTTAGGACAGAACTGTCCACCGAGAAATTAAAACAAACAAAAAAAATAAGAGGTAGTTAGGTATACATCACCTGTGTTAATATTCTCGAAAATGAGGGCTGTGAGATTCCTATGACATCCCCAGACACAGCCTGAAAGCTACCAGTAGCCATAAAGTGCAACACAGCCAGGAGTTTGTGCAGGACTGAGACAGAGTGAGAGCGTGCTGTCTCAGGGTCTAGGCCCTGTTTGACAAAGTCATACAGACGGAAAATGTTGTTCTGATTTAGACGGAACATCTGTATGACCATATCATCGGACAATGCGTTCAAGTTTAAACGCCCCCTAAAAAAACGAGGCCTGCGCAGCCTCCGCAGAACCTGTACAACCTGCTAACCATGTTCAGTTTGTTGGCCCTGGTTACTTACAGGCTGATGTCTGAGTCTGAGGAATCCCACAGCACACAAAATATCACTGGTCCACAGTCCTGCTGCCATTTCTGAGTGTAGGTGGATTGAATTGGGCCTAACATCCTTTTATAGGCATTCGTATTCAGGTGTGATTGATTTTTGAGTTGCAACACATGTAAACACGCCTGAAAAAAGCAGGTCTATTTTTTTGCCGCTTTTTTTAACGATTCGCAAAAAAATACGACCGCATTTGAGCACTCAGAGACTAACACCCAAATACGAATGAATAGTGAATTCCCGTATTGTATGAAATAACAGCCGCGTTTGACCGATGGTCTATTCATTCGTATTTCTGAACTTTGCAAATCAAACCATTACGAATAGTCCAAACACTGCCGAGATTGGTGCTTAGTAAATTTCCGGATTGGGACTTAGAAAAAAGAACACAAATCGGCCAAACTCGGATTTTTAGTAAATATAGGCCCATGTCTCTGTAATGCCTATTATATCATATTGGTCATTAAGTGCAATTGTTTCTAATTCCCCCATTTTACTGGTTAGTCTTCTTGCATTTGTAATCATACACTTTAGTTTGGTAATTCCCTGATCCGTGAATTTTGTTGTGGATAACGTTTCCTTAGGACTCTGAGTTTCCCTTAAATTACCATTGGTGACTATTTTTCTCCTTCCCCCCTCTCCACCCTCATTATACTTTATACATCCCATTTTCCTTTGCTCTCTAGTTGTCCCACTAATTCTCTCTAATCCCTCCCCCCAGGCACCTAGTTAAAAAATCTCCTCCAAACTTCTAACAATCCTTCCCCCCAGCACTGCTGCTCCCTCCTCATTCAGGTGCAATCCATCATGATAAACAAGATGGCGCCTGACTGGGAAGTCTGCCCAGTGTTCTAAGAACACAAACCCCTCCTTCCTACACCAGTCCCTAAGCCACACATTTACCTCCCTAATCTTCCTCTGCCTTCCAGGACTAGCGAGTGGCACAGGTAATATTTCAGAGAATATTACCTTAGATGTCCTTGCCTTTAATTTTTGGCCTAGATCCTTATAATCTTTCTTAAGGACATCCCACCTACCACTTACCTTGTCATTGGTGCCAACATGTACCAAGACCGCCAAATCGTTCCCGGCACCTCCCAACAATCTTTCTACCTGGTCCGCGATGTGCCGTACCCGAGCACCCGGGAGACAACAGACTGTACGGTGATCACGGTCCCGATAGCAGATTGCCCTCTCTGTTCCCCTAATAATAGAATCCCCTACCACCACAATCTGACTAGGTACTTTGCTTTCTTTTGTTCCCTTTGTCCTGGAGGGACCGCTCCTCCATTTGCTAGAGGGAACGGTCTCCTCCAGTGCCGGCATTTCCTCACTGTCCTCCCCAGATTCTTCATCCAATCAGGCGAATTTATTGGGGTTTGGCAGATCAGAGATGTCCTGTCTCCCCCTCTTCTTCTTCCGTCTAACCATGACCCAGCTAGCTACCTGATTATCCTTGTCCTCATCTACCGGTGACCCCCCTGCAACTCCTACACCGTTCTATCTAAGCTCCGCTCGAGCTATCTAAGCTCCGTCTCCCTCAGTCACGTAACGGTTTGCTCCAGATCAGTTACCTGGGCTTCCAGGGCAACTGTTCGCATACACCTCTCGCTGATGCATTCACACTGGGCCGGTTGCTCCAGGTGCTCATACATCTTGCACGACATGTACTGAATGAGATCCTCAATCACGGCCACCCCAATTTTATTTAAAAGGGAAAAAAACTCTGACTCCCTGTACCTTTAGAAAAACAATACAGTACAATACAACGATACAGACAATGCAATACGATATGAACAGTACTGACTATGCTACACAATATGATACTATAGCCTAGCTGTGGAGGGAAACAATTTACAACACAGTAAAGTACGTGGCAATTTTAATGTATAAAAGATGTATCAATAGAAAACAGTCAATAAAACATTCAATACTAATTATAATAGACAATATAATAGACAATATGGTACTATTGCCTAGATGTGAAGAAAAACAATGATCACGACAGTACAATTACAATTACAGAACAGTGATTGGCAATTTAAATCAAGGACCGGGGGAGAGAGGAAAAGAAGAAAAGCACTTATGTACTATACAATATACTAGAGATGAGCGGGTTCGGTTCTCAGAGAACCGAACCCTACCGGACTTTGCCTTCCGAGTTCGGTTCCGAGCCAGGCTCGGGTTTTCCCGCCTGACTCGGAAGCCTGAACACGGCAAAACGTCATCATCCCGCTGTCAGATTCTCGCGGGATTTGGAATCCATATAAGGAGCCATGCGTCATGGCCATTTTCACTCCAGTCTCGGAGAGTGTATTGAGAGGACGTGTTCTCAGTGTTCAGTGTCTGTGTGGGGGCGGGAAAGTGGGGTGGCGAGCCTTGTGCTGTGTTATGCTGCTCAGTCCAGTCCAGTGTAGTCAGTGTATTGTGCTGCATCAGTACAGCCAGTTACAGTGTTGGTGTCCTCTCCTGCCAGTGTAGCTGTATAAAATGGTGCTGTGTTGTGCTGTCCAGTCCAGTGTAGTTAGTATATTGTGCTGCATCAGTCCAGCCAGTCACAGTGTTGGTGTTCTCTGCTGCCATATATCCAGTGTAGCTGTATAAAGTGGTGCTGTGGTGTGCTGTCCAGTCCAGTGTAGTCAGTGTATTGTGCTGCATCAGTCCAGCCAGTCACAGTGTTGGTGTTCTCTGCTGCCATATATCCAGTGTAGCTGTATAAAGTGTTGTGTTGTGCTGCATCAGACCAGTGGTAGTGTCCTGTTCATCAGTCATTCCAGTGACGATATACGCTGCTGCTATATGCCACTCCTGCCGTATAATAATTATAACAACAACCACAAGTCCCTTACAGTGTTGTTGTGTTGTGCTGCATCAGACCAGTGGTAGTGTCCTGTTCATCAGTCATTCCAGTGACGATATACGCTGCTGCTATATGTCCACTGCTGCCGTATAATAATAATAATAACAACAATCACAAGTCCCTTACAGTGTTGTTGTGTTGTGCTGCATCAGACTAGTGGTAGTTTCCTGTTCATCAGTCATTCCAGTGATGATATATGCTGCTGCTATATGTCCACTGCTGCCGTATAATAATAATAACAACAACCACAAGTCCCTTACAGTATTGTTGTGTTGTGCTGCATCAGACCAGTTATATCTGCCTCTCCTGCAGTGCACATGGTTTTGCCCAACTGCTAACAAAAATCCTGCTGCGATCAACTCAGAATTACCCCCCTTGTCTCATATAACTCCCAAAAAATAATGGAGAACAACAATTTTGAGGATAAAATAGGGAAAGATCAAGAAGAACCATTTCCTCCTAGTGCTGAAGCTGCTGCCACTAGCCATGACATAGACGATAAAATGCCATCAACGTCGTCTGCCAAGGCCGATGCCCAATGTGATAGTAGAGGGCATGTAAAATCCAAAAAAGCCAAAATTCAGTAAAAAGAACCAAAAAAAGAAATTTAAATAGTCTGAGGAGAAACGTAAACTTGCCAATATGCCATTTATGACAGAGTGGCAAGGAACGGCTGAGGTCCTGGCCTATGTTCATGGCTAATGGTTCAGCTTCACATGATGATGGAAGCCCTCATCCTCCCGCTAGAAAAATTAAAAGAGTTAAGCTGGAAAGAGCACAGAAAAGAACTGTGCGTCCTGAGATGGTATCACAAATCCCCAAGGAGAGTCCTAGTGTGTCAGCAGTTGCGATGACTAACCTTCCCAACACTGGATGGGAAGAGGTGGCTCCTTCCACCATTTGCACGCCCCCTGCAAGTGCTGGAAGGAGCACCCACAGTCCAATTCCTGATATTCAAATTGAAGATGTCACTGTTGAAGTACACCAGGATGAGGATATGGATGTTGCTGGCGCTGAGGAGGAAGTTGATGATGAGGATTCTGATGGTGATGTGGTTTGTTTAAGTCAGGCACCTGGGTAGACACCTGTTGTCCATGGGATGAAGAAGCCCATTGTGATGCCTGGGCATACTACCTAAAAAGCCACCTCTTCGGTGTGGAATTATTTTTCCTCAAATCCGGACAACAGGTGTCAAGCCATCAGTTGCCTCTGTCTATCTCCCTTATATGTCACCTGCTGCGCATTCATCAAAAGTCAGCATCAAGTTGTGAAACTTTGGGTAAGAGCATAAGCAGTCCAGTGACACCTAAATCCCTTCTTCCTCCTGTACCCAAGCTCCTTCAAGCCACACCACCAACTCCCTCAATGTCAACTTCCTCCTCAGTCAGGAACGTCAGTAGTCCTGCAGGCCATGTCACTGTCAAGACTGAGGAGTCCTTTCCTAACCGGGATTTCTCCAAAGGATCCTTGAGTGGTACGCCTGCTGTTGCTGCCGCTGCTGTTGTTGCTGCTGGGAGTCGATCATCATCCCAGAGTGGAAGTCAGAAGACCACTTGTACTACTTCCAGTAAGCAATTCACTGTCCAACAGTCCTTTGTGAGAAAGATGAAATATGACAGCAGTCATCCTTTTGCAAAGCGGATAACTGATGCCTTGCCAACTATGTTGGTGTTAGACGTGCGTCCGGTATCCACCATTAGTTCAGTGGGACTTAGAGAATTGTTTGAGGTACTGTGTCCCCGGTATCAAATCCCATCTAGGTTCCACTTCTCTAGGAGGGCGATACAGAGAATGTATACAGATGTCAGAAAAAGAGTCACCAGTGTCCTACAAATGCGGTTGTATCCAGTGTCCACTTAACCACAGACATGTGGACAAGTGGAACAGGGCAGACTAAGGACTATGGGGGTCATTTCAAGTTGATTGCTCGCTAGCAGTTTTTAGCAGCTGTGCAAATGCTATGCCGCCGCCCACTGGGAGTGTATTTTAGCTTAGCTGAAGTGCAAACGGTTGTATTGCAGAGTGCCTACAAAAATTTTTTGTGTAGTTTCAGAGTAGCTCAAAACCTACTCAGCGCTTGCGATCACTTCAGACTATTCAGTTCCAGATTTGACGTCACAAACCCGCCCAGCGTTCGCCCAGCGACGCCTGCGTTTTTCCTGGCACGTCTGCGTTATTCCACACACTTCCTGAAAACGGTCAGTTGCCACCCAGAAACTCCCATTTCATGTCAATCACTCTGCGGCAAGCATTGTGACTGAAATGCATCGCTAGACCCTGTGCAAAACTACATCATTTGTTGTGCCTGTATGTTGCATGTGCGCATTGCGCCGCATACGCATGCACAGAACTGCTGTTTTTTTAGCCTGATCGCTGCACTGCGAACAAATGCAGCTAGCGATCAACTCGTAATGACCCCCAATATGACTGTAACAGCCCACTGGGTAGATGTATAGCCTCCCACAGCAACAACAGCAGCGGCACCAGTAGCAGCATCTCGCAAACACCAACTCGTTCCTAGGCAGGCAATGCTATGTATAACCACTTTCCTTAAGAGGCACACAGCTGACAACCTCTTATGGAAACTGAGGAACATCATCGCAAAATGGCTTACCCCAATTGGACTCTCCTGGGGATTTGTGATTTCAGACAACGCCACCAATATCGTGCGTGCATTACATCTAGGCAAATTCCAGCATGTCCCATGTTTTGCACATACAATTAATTTGGTGGTGCAGAATTTTTTGAAAAAAGACAGGGGTGTGCAGGAGATGCTGTCGGTGGCCCGAAAAATTGCGGGCCACTTTCGGCATTCTGCCTCTGCGTGCGGAAGACTGAAGCACCAGCAAACACTCCTGAACCTGCCCCGCCATCAACTGAAGCAAGAGGTGTTAACGAGGTGGAATTCAACACTCTATAGGCTTCAGAGGATGGAGGAGCAGCAAAAGGCCATTCAAGCCTATACATCCACCTACGATATAGGCTAAGGAGGGGTAATGCACCTGACTCAAGCGCAGTGGAGAATGATTTCCATCTTTTTTTACGTAAATTGTTTTTATTGCGAAAATAGACAAACAAGTTGTATAACAAAATTCTAACAGTAGGAGACAGAATCCTCACAACGCAGATATAGCAATATAGCACAGGTTAGACTCCTAAAATATAGTAAAACATTGTCCATTTTCAATCTGAGCAAATATATAGGGATAACATTAGAATATGAGAGTAGGAGAGGAAAGACTAGAAAGAAAGAAAAAGGAAAGAAAAGAATAGAGGGGAAAGAGAGAGGGTAGAGATGCTAAAGCTAGGAGTAGGTAAGCGTATTCCAGGTGAGCGCATGGGTCTCACAGCAAGTTAGAGGAGGGGTAAAGCCGCTAAGTGCTCCAAAATGCGATGGGAACTTATCCGAATTATTAGAGGGGAGATCTCTAAACAGACATATAAGTCCGATATACAGGTGTCCCCTTGAAATCATACCAGGGAAACCAGGTGGCTGTGAAGTTAACGGATCTACCCAAGAAGAAGGAGATAAGGTCCTCCATATCCAAAAAGTAATCAATCCTGTTAAACCATTGCTTGATTGAAGGGGGGGAGGTCGACCTCCAAAGGATCGGTATAACGGCCGTAGCCGCATTGCTAAGATGTCTCAGTAGTGAGCTCTTATATGTGTGGGCCCCGCCTGAAGTGAGGTTGAGGAGCCAAAACTCCGGGTTTTTAGGAACTACGTCTCCCAGTATCAATTCCGAACATGCAATGACTTCCCTCCAAAAGGAAGCTATAAGAGGGCATTCCCACCATATGTGCAAAAAGCTCCCCGGGCCTCCCTTACATCGCCAGCAAAGGGACGAGAGAGTAGGGAACATCTTGTTAAGCACTAAAGGGATCCTATACCATCTATACACAAGTTTATAAAGAGTTTCCATCGTAGATGAGCATAGGGAGCTAGCCTGGGTATTACGGAAAATAGATTCCCAGTTAGATTGTAGCGCCAACTGCGGCAATTCCCTCTCCCAAGAACTTATAAAAGCAGCGGGCTGCGGGAAGAGATCTTCCATGATAAGCACATAGATTTGGGATATGGTGTGTGTAGGAGGTCGTGGGGAAATGCACAGTTTTTCAAAAGCGGTAAGCTCTCTAGTTATGTCAGAAAGATTCTTGGAAGATGATAAGAAATGGTGAATCTGAAGAAATTTCCAAAAATCGGGATTCGGAATGTTCCAAAGAGATTGAATATCTGAAAATGAGCGCACCCTGCCCGAACTCACCAGCTGACCGACCCTGAAAAGCCCAACCCCGGCCCAAAAGGTGAAGGCCGCTCCTTGAAGACCCGGGATAAATTCAGAATTAAAAAGAAAGGAAGTTAAGGGTGACCATTTGGAGGATATGTGGCCTCTCAGTCTAAGCTTTCTCCATAATTTGAGCATGGGAGATACTGTGGGGTGGGAGACCTGCGTGAAGTCAGGAAGCCACGGCATGATTTCTATATAGTGTGATAGACAACCCTCTTCTAGAAGTACCCATTGTTTACAGTCTTTTGCTCGTGTCCATTCTAAAATTCTATTTAAATGTACCGCATGGAAGTAACTAGGGATGTGTGGAAACTGTTGTCCACCCTGATGTTTCCTCCGAAATAATATGTCATGTTTAAATCTAGGTGTGTTGCTGCCCCAAACGAATGCTCGGATAAGGCCCTGAATATCATGGAACCATCGAGGGGGGATATGTATGGGGAGGGTTTGGAGAAAAAACAATATCCTGGGTAATGCGTTCATTTTGACTACATTAATTCTGCCAAACCAGGATAGTCGTAATCTCCTCCACTTTTGGAAGTCTATGCGAAGCGTTTTCAATAAGGGGTTAAAGTTCAGAGGGAATATTTTAGATAGGTCGTTGGAAAGCATAACCCCTAAGTATTTCAGCTTATGGTCATGCCAAGTGAAAGGGAAGGAGCTTTTCAAACCCGCAAGCATATTAGGAGAAGTAGTCAGGTTCATTGCAATGGATTTGGAATAGTTTATCTTGAAATTAGAAAGGGCTCCGAACCTGTCAAATTCCGACATCAGATTGGGGAGTGAGATGACCGGGTTTGAAATTAGAGCGAGTAAATCATCGGCATATAGGGCCAATTTGTATTCATTCCCCTTCACTAGCAAACCAGAAATATTTTGATTAGCCCTTATACTTCTGGCTAAAGCCTCCATACATAAAACAAAAAGTAGCGGGGATAGTGGGCATCCCTGCCGTGTGCCATTTGAGATAGTGAAGGGGTCAGATAAGGAACCATTGATTTTAATTCTGGCAGAAGGAGTAGCATAGAGGGACAGAATTCTGTGGAGACAGGAGTTGCCCAGCCCTAGATGTTTCAAAATACCAATCAGAAAGTCCCAGTCCACCCTATCGAATGCTTTTTCAGCATCAGTCGACAGCAAGACTGAGGCGGACGTGGATTGGTTAGCATAATGAATCATACTAAGTACCTTAGACGTGTTGTCTCTGGCCTCGCGACCTAAGACAAAACCAGCCTGATCCCCATGAATCAAATCTGGCAGCAAAAGCTTCAGACGATTTGCCACTAGTTTAGCGAAAAGTTTTATATCTATGTTCAAAAGTGAAATCGGCCTATAGCTAGAACAGAGACTGGGGTCTTTACCTTCTTTGGGCAAAACTGTGACATGTGCTTCAAGGGATTGAGGAGAGAATTGCGATGATTCGGAAATGGCGTTAAAGGCTCTTGTAAGAAGAGGGGTTAATTTGTCTTTGAAAGCTTTATAGTAAGCAATAGTAAACCCGTCAGGGCCTGGGCTTTTGCCGTTGGGCGAAGAGACAATGGCTTCCATGACTTCCTCGGTAGAGAAAGGAGCATCCAAGCCATCTGCATCCTCTTTGGATAGTGCCGGGAAGTCTAGAGATCTCAGATAGGCCGAAACCGCTGCTTGATGGGACAATTTATCTGGCCTCCCCTTTGGCCCGGAAAGGTTGTATAGGTTGGAATAATAATCCTGAAAAGCTTTAGCAATTTTAAAAGTCTCATGTTGGGGCTGGCCTAAACTATCTTTTATTGAATGAATGAAGGTGAGTGCGCGTTGTTCACGCAGAGCCTTGGCCAGCAATTTCCCGGGTTTGTTGCCCCATTGGTAGTATCTGCTTCTACACTTTCGATAAGAAAACTTAACCCTGTCAGAGAGTAGTTTATTCAGATCGGCCCGAGCAGTCTCAAGATCAGAATAGTGTTGGGGGGTTCGGGATTTTTTATGAAGAAGTTCTAGGGATTTTATCTTGGATAATAAGTCTTCTCTAAGTTTTTCCCTCTGTTTTTTTGCGGACTGAGCCCAACTGAATGCACCCCCCCCTCAGAACGCACTTATGTGCCTCCCACACAGAGATTCTGGAGACATCATCCGTATCATTAGCGCTAATATAGGAGTTTATAGCAGAGTCAAGTTGAGAGCAGCATGCCACGTCTTGCAATAAAGAATCATTAAAACGCCATGACCATTGACGGCGTGCGTTAAATGGTAGACGTATCGTGAGGTTAACCGGGGCATGGTCAGACCACACAATTTGCCCTATTGAAGAGTCTGAAATTAAATGTAAATGTCGGTGACTCAAAAATAAATAATCAATTCTGGAGTACGTCTGATGGGGGTGTGAATAAAAAGAAAAGTCCACCTCCGAAGGGTGTGTCAGCCTCCATGAGTCAATCAGCTGGTGGTCAAGCAGGGCACGGCGCACCCTCCTATACTCCTTCTCTGGTCTATATGCCACCTTCTTAGAAGTATCATGAAGGGGGTCAAGAGTCCAATTTAAATCCCCGCCCATCACTACCACACCTTCAAATAAAGGCTCAGCTGCTTCCAAGACAGATGTCAGAAAGGAAGGCTGTTTAGTGTTGGGGGCGTAAACATTTAAAAAGGAAAAACGTTGGTCATGGATATCACACTTAACCAGCAACCCCCTACCCTCAAACAGTCTATGAGAGGAGACATCAAGGATAGGCAGGTGGCGGGCCAATAGGACTGCTACACCCAACGTTTTTCCGGAAGAGTTATTGGCCATAAAAACATGAGGGTAATAATGACACTTAAGTGATGGAACGTTACCAATCTTAAAGTGTGTTTCTTGAATAAGGGCAACGTCTACTCTCTCGTCTCTAAGCCATTTGAGGAGTTTAGATCTCTTCTCAGGGATATTCAGGCCTTTAACATTAAGAGTAGTTATACGTAAATAATCCGGACCTGTCATAATTTAAACTTTAACAAGTTCGCTAAAGACATCTCTACCATAGGAGTAAGGTGGGGAAGAAAAGGGACCTTAAGAAAGAACACAAACTTGGAAACGAGACAAGAAAAAGTATAGAAAGAGAATGCAATGCAGAAAGTCACATCGCAAAAAGAATCAATATCAAACCTTGTGGACAGCAATATGAGAAAAAAGACTGCTACAAAAAGGATGGGAGTGGAAACCTGTCACCTCCCAACCCAGAGAAACAGGGGATGCAGCATAGTGGGGGTCTTACGGGGGGCTAAGGACGGAGACCGTCCACAGTATAAAATATACTCAGTGTGAAAAAATACACCTAGGAATAAGGATGAATACAATTATGAAGAATATAGAAAGAGGCCGAAATACTGTGAAGAAACAATGTCATAGGTTAGGTTGGAACATCCTAAATATGTTTCAAACACAACGTAATGATTACAATAACATTTCACCTATCTAAGTAAACCTTAACAAAGCAGATCACATAATTTAGAGGCAAGTAGTAACACTAAAAGGAGGAGCCTAATATGCATCTGTAGAAACCGTGACTGATACATCAAATCAAACAAAAGATTTTCATCATGGAGGTTTCGAGGATTGCGAGCCAGAAGGAGGAGTCTCCCGGTTACGCGGGGATCGTACTTGTTGCCACAAGTCATCTGGAGGGATCACGGTTGTTATAGTAGGCTGATGGTGATAAGAGTCCCAGTCAGGTAACAATATAGGTGGTATGCCCAGAGTTGTGAGAAAAGCCGGTAAATCGGACGGGTTCGAGAGCACCGCCACTTTACCATTATGAGAAACCTGAAGAGAGAAAGGAAAGCCCCATCTATATTTCAGTTCAAGTTTCCGAAGGGTGTCAGTGAGCGGCTTCAGGGCTCTACATTGTTGCAAGGTTGACCAAGCCAAATCAGGAAATAACTGAATCTTGTCACCCTGGAAATCTATATTATCAACTTGACGTGCTTTCCTCATTATCTCCGCCTTCTGAGCATAATAGTGGAGTCTACAGATCACATCTCTTGGCCTGTCTGACGATAAGCCTCGAGGCCGGAGGGCACGATGAGCTCTATCAAACACAATTTCCCCATTTGGATCCAAATCAATAAGCTCACCGAAGATCGTGGTTAGTGCATTCGTCAAGTCAGCTTGCTGTACACTCTCTGGGAGCCCTCTTACCCTGATGTTATTCCGCCTCCCACGATTATCCATATCTTCAATGCGGGATTTGAGAAAGGTAATGTCATTCCTCTGATGAGAGATCACCTCTTGAAAATTGGATAGAATAGCAAAGCTAGACGTCTCGTGTCGTTCCAATACATCGACTCTGGTCGCAATTTGAGACATGTCCTGTTGAAGCGCCGTCACCTCACGTTTGATGGTAGACAGTAGGCGAGTCTCCAGAGCCGAGAAATCTTGCTTCGTAGGAAGTGATTTGACATGGGCCAGAATCTCGCTAATCTCTGCTGTCAGAGAGGAGGTTAACGGAGGTTGCGGGGTCTGGGGAGCCGTCATGTCGTCCACCGGAGTATGTGAAATCGGGGAGTCTGAAACAGGCAGAGCGGTGGCCGGACTCGTTACCGTTGTGGTCAGGAACTGACGTAGATCCGACGAATGATGGGACCCTGATTTTGGAGTCTCGTCTGGCTTGGTCTTGGCCTTCGATTTCTTCGTGCCTCTCACCATGAGATCGGTTTACAAAGAAAGGCGATGTGGTGTCTCTCTTACATCTCCCAGGTATTTAAAAAAAAATGCGCGGACTGTCGCCATGCAGTAGCCCCACACGTGGCTTTAAGGATACATCAGGCTAGGAGGAGCATCACCCAAACGACCACCGGGGGTCAGCACATTATAATATGGGACTGCGGTCCGTGACCCCAGTAAACTTCAGAGTATAAGTGCAGTATGCAGGGAATCACTGGAGGCCACTTAGAATCTATAGAACTATAGGAGGAGCCCCTCCCAAATTGGTATGTCTAAAAGAAACCCGCAGTAAACCCCTATGCACGTGGGGAGCGTCGCTCTCACTCCCTCAGGTTGTTTTATTGTAGTGTGGGCATGCAGCCCTTATCCAAAATGGCGCCTCCGCCCTCACTTGCAGTGCCTCTCTTGCTGGATGTTTAGAGGCCAGCCACACGGTTTTTCGTTGGTGGGAGCGGTAGAGCAGCGGTCCCTCTACAGCCGCGGCTCCCTAGTAAGGGGAGGAGGTGAGCGCGGCCCGCAGCACCCCCGGCGGCAGTCCGACGCGGATGCGGCCGTCACCCGCAGCGGGTCTCCGCCCCGGGTAGCGCCGCTGTAAAGGAGCTCACCGGACGTCCCTCCAGGCGGGGAGATGAGCGGGGGGGGGGACCACAGCGAAGACCCGCGAGTCCCGGAGCGTCCGCCAGCGCCGAGCGCCGTACTTCCGGTCCGGGCCAAGCAGGAAATCGAGGCCCCGGCTTCAGGTGGATGGGTGGGCCGCAACCCGCACGGGAGCAGGAGGCCCCCGCCGGCTCCGCAGTCCACTCCACCCCACACAGGGACACACTCTGGGTCAGTGGAAAGAGACCTGCCGCCAGCAATGACCCCAATCTGTCCAGGTAAGCGGGCGTCACTGTCTCCGGCTTCCTAAGGAGGGGAAGGCCGCAACCTGCAGGAACCCTTAAAAGGGCTCCCCGGCTCTGCAACCGAGACCCTCCAGTCCCAGGTAATATAGGGAGCAGGCACACTGGGTTATAGATGTTTTTAAACACTCAAAGTACTGTTTAAAGCTGGTAAAAGAGCAGGGCCAGCAGGAGTTCATAAAATTTACCTCCTCTCAGCTCACAAGCCTGGCCACGCCCCCCATGATTTCCATCTTGTGCAAGGTTCTCCAACCCTTCGAACTTGCCACACGTGAAGTCAGTTCAGACACTGCCAGCTTGAGTCAGGTCATTCCCCTCATCAGGCTTTTGCAGAAGCAGCTGGAGAAATTGAAGGAGGAGCTAAGACGGAGTGATTCCGCAAAGTATGTTGGACTTGTGGATGGAGCCCTTCTTTCGCTTTGCCAGGATTCAAGGGTGGTCAATCTTTTGAAATCAGAGCACTACATTTTGGCCACCGTGCTCGATCCTAGGTTTAAAACCTATGTTGTATCTCTCTTTCCAGCAGACACAAGTGTGCAGAGGTGCAAACACCTGCTGGTTAGTAAATGATCAACTCAAGCGGAACGTGACCCGTCAACAGCTCATCCTTCGATTTCTGCCGCCACTGGGGTCGCAAAGAAAAGGATAAGATTTCCTAGCCCACCCGCTGGCGGTGATGCAGGGCAGTCAGGAGCGATAGCTGACATCTGGTCCGGACTGAAGGACCTGCCAACGATTACTGACATGTCTGTCACTGCATATGATTCTGTCACCATTGAAAGAATGGTGGAGGATTATATGAGTGACAGCATCCAAGTAGGCATGTCAGACAATACAGTATGTATACTGGCAGGAAAAAGAGGCAATTTGGAGGCGCTTGCAAACTGGCTTTATTTTACTTAAGTTGCCCCCCCTCCAGTGTGTACTCCGAAAGAGTGTTTAGTGCAGCCAGTAACCTTGTCAGCGATCGGCGTTGGAGGTTACTTCCAGAAAATGTGGAGAAGATGATGTTCATCAAAATGAATTATAAATACCTCCGGGAAGACCTTTACCAGCAATTGCCTCCAGAAAGTACACAGGAACCTGTGATGGTGGATTCCATTGGGGACGAATTAATACTCTATGAGGACGATGTACACAGTGAAAGGGGTGAGGAATCGGAGGATGAGGATGAGGTCAACATCTTGCCTCTGTAGATCCAGTTTGTGCAAGGAGAGATTGATTGCTTCTTTTTTGTTGGGGGCCCAAACAAACCAGTCATTTCAGCCACAGTCGTGTGGCAGACCCTGTCGCTGAAATGACTGGTTTGTTAAAGTGTGCATGTCCTGTTTATACAACATAAGGGTGGGTGGGAGGGCCCAAGGACAATTCTATCTTGCACCTCTTTTTCTTCTTTGTATCATGTGCTGTTTGGGGACTAGTTTTTTTTGTGCCATCCTGTCTGTAACTGCAGTGCTACTCCTAGATGTGCCAGGTGTTTGTGCCGCACACTTGTGTCACTTAGCTTGGCCATGGAGCTACCTCATTGCACCTCTTTTTCTTCTTTGCATCATGTGCTGTAAGGGGACTATTTTTTTGTGCCATCCTGTCTGTAACTGCAGTGCCACTCCTAGATGTGCCAGGTGTTTGTTCCGCACACTTGTGTCGCTTATCTTGGCCATCCAGCTACCTCATTGCACCTCTTTTTCTTCTTTGCATCATGTGCTGTTTGGGGTCTATTTTTTAAATCTGCCATCCTGTCTGTAACTGCAGTGCCACTCCTAGATGGGCCAGGTGTTTGTGCCGCACACTTGTGTCGTGTAGCTTGGCCATCCAGCTACCTACTTGCACCTCTACTTTCTTCTTTGCATCATGTGCTGTTTGGGGACTAGTTTTTGAATAGTGCCATCTTGTCTGCCACTGCAGTGCCACTCCTAGATGGGCCAGGTGTTTGTGCTGCACACTTGTGTCGCTTAGCTTAGTCATACAGCCACCTCGGTGCAACTTTTAGGCTTAAAAACAATATTGTGAGGTGCTTAGAATAGACTGGAAATGAGTGGAAATTAATGTTATAGAGGTTAATAATACCGTAGGAGCAAAATTACCCCCAAATTCTGTGATTTTAGCTGTTTTTATTTATTTTTTCGAAAATCATCTAGATCCAAAACCAAAACCAAAACATGAAAGGGTGGTTTTGGCAAAACCAAGATAAAACCAAAACACGAAAGTGGAATTAGAACCAAAACCAAAACACAAGGCACAAAAAGTGCCCGCTGCACATTTCTTCAATATACAGTAATTCAAAAACAGTAATATAATAAATTAGGTAATATGATACTTATCTGTGGGGGCCCTCTCCTGCGACACCCCTGTACCTCCTCGCTTCTCCTCTTAACGATGGGTCAGCTGTCCCTTTATGCAGCAGGCTTCCGCAGCACAGATACTCACACTCACACTCCAGTGAGTGAATGGATCCCCAGTTTCACACACACACACACACACACACACACACACACACACACACACACACACACACACACACACACTCACGCTCCTGGGGGTCAGCAGCTCCCCAGCTGACACACACCAACTCTCTTACTCCTACTGCTCTATAGCTCCCACTCCACACATTCCTACTGCCTGTTAGGTAATGCTAAGTGGCTCCCTCACACACACACCCCGGAGCTGCAGCAGCACTTCCACCTGCTACCTGCTCCATACAGCGGCTCTCACAGACACTCGCACGGAGCAGCAGTGATTGCTCCTGCCATCTGCTCTGCCTCACAGCCTCCCTTTCACACTGTTCTCCATGGCACACGAGCTGCCATGTACTCTCCCGCTCCCTCACCTGCACCGCGCCGCTTACAGACTCACAGACCGATCATGGACTTCCGACTTCTGGTTCCGACTTATGACTTGTGTGTATGTGTGTGTTTCAGGTGCTGCACGTATATATGTGTGTGTCACTTGCGGCGTGTATTTATGTGTCTGTGAGGTGCTGCGCATGTACATATGTGTGTGTTTGTGTGAGGTGCTGCACGTGTACATGTGTGTGTGTCAGGTGCCACACGTGTACATGTGTGTGTGTCAGGTGCTGCACATGTACATGTGTGTGTGTCAAGTGCCGCGCGTGTACATGTGTCAGGTGACGCATGTGTATGTGTGTCAGACAGGGACGAATGGGCCAGGGCTGAAGGGCCGGTCCGGTCCACAGAGAGCCAGGAAGGATGCGCTCAGCGCAGCTCCCGGCTCTCTTGTTTGTCCCCCGCTGCCAAACATGCCCCTTTGCTAAGTAATATGGGGGCGTGCCGCAAGTCCACACTACCTGACTCGCAACACGCCCCCATTTGCGGTTTCCGTGCGCCCTTTACACGGTGCGCGTACCCTCTTTCTCGTGGGCATGCTTGTATGCCAGGGCTGGATGGAGTCCCCAGTCAGTCCCTAGTGGCAGATGCCCCGTGTGTACATGTGTGTATGTGTATGTGAAGTGCAGCACATGTAGGAGTGTGTGTGTGAGGTGGCTCGCATGTAGGTGTGGGTGTGAGGTGCTGCGCATGTAGGTGTGTATGTGAGGTTCCGCACTTGTATATGTGTGTTTCAGGTGCCACGCGTGTACGTACATGTGTGAGATACTGCGCGTGTACGTATGTGTGTGTGTTGTGCCACGCGCGCATGTAAGTGTGTGTGTCAGATACCATGCATGTAAGTGTGTGTCTTAAATTCTACATGAGTCTATATGTGTGTGTGTGTCTCAGGTACTGCATGTGAATATTTTGTCTGATGTTGTGTGTATATGTGTGTGTCAGGTGCTGCCTGTGTATGTGTGTGTCAGGTGCTGCATGTGTATATGTGTGTCAGGTGCTGCATGTATACATGTGTTTCAGGTGCTGCATGTTTATATTAATGTGTCTGATGCTGTGTGTGTATGCATCAGCTGCCGCATGTGTGTGTATGTCAGATGCTTTGCCGTGCGTGTATGTTTGTGTATGTGAGGGGCCGCCCGTGTACGTGTGTGAGGTGCTGTGCACATATGTGTGTTTGTGTGTCAGGTGCTATGTGTGTACGTACGTGTGTGAGGTAACGCGCGTGTGTGTGGTGCCACCATGCTTGTACATCCCTGAGGTAGCACACGTGCCTGTGTGTGTGGCAGGTGCTGTGCATATATATGTGTGATAAATGCTACGTGCGTGTATATGTGTGTATGTGTGTGTGAGGGGCCACACGTGTACGTGTGTATGTCAGGTGCCGCACGTGTACATGTGTGTGTGTCAGGTGCCGTGCATGTATGTGTGAGTAAGGTGCCGTGCATGCATATGTTTGTGTGTCAGGTGCCGTGCATGTATGTGTGTGTCAGGTGCCGCGCATGTACGTACATGTGTGAGGTACCGTGCGTGTACGTACGTGTGTTTGGTGCCACTGTGCGTGCATATCTGTGAGGTGCCGCACGCATGTGTATGTATCTATCAGGTACCGTGCACCTATATGTGTGTGTTAAATGCTACGTGCATGTATATGTGTATGTGTGTCAGGTGCTGCCTGTGTATGTGTGTATCAGGTGCTGCACATGTATAAGTGTTTGTGAGTGTCAGGTGCTGCTTGTGTATATGTGTGTGTTAGGTGCTGCTCGTGTATATGTGTGTGTGTCAGGTGCTACGCGTGTATATGTGTGTGTCAGGTGCTGCGTGTGTATATGTGTGTGTCAGGTGCTGCCTGTGTATGTGTGTGTCAGGTGCTGCATGTGTATATGTGTGTCAGGTGCTGCATGTATACATGTGTTTCAGGTGCTGCATGTTTATATTAATGTGTCTGATGCTGTGTGTGTATGCATCAGCTGCCGCATGTGTGTGTATGTCAGATGCTTTGCCGTGCGTGTATGTTTGTGTATGTGAGGGGCCGCCCGTGTACGTGTGTGAGGTGCTGTGCACATATGTGTGTTTGTGTGTCAGGTGCTATGTGTGTACGTACGTGTGTGAGGTAACGCGCGTGTGTGTGGTGCCACCATGCTTGTACATCCCTGAGGTAGCACACGTGCCTGTGTGTGGGGCAGGTGCTGTGCATATATATGTGTGATAAATGCTACGTGCGTGTATATGTGTGTATGTGTGTGTGAGGGGCCACACGTGTACGTGTGTATGTCAGGTGCCGCACGTGTACATGTGTGTGTGTCAGGTGCCGCGCATGTATGTGTGAGTAAGGTGCCGTGCATGCATATGTTTGTGTGTCAGGTGCCGTGCATGTATGTGTGTGTCAGGTGCCGCGCATGTACGTACATGTGTGAGGTACCGTGCGTGTACGTACGTGTGTTTGGTGCCACTGTGCGTGCATATCTGTGAGGTGCCGCACGCATGTGTATGTATGTATCAGGTACCGTGCACCTATATGTGTGTGTTAAATGCTACGTGCATGTATATGTGTATGTGTGTCAGGTGCTGCCTGTGTATGTGTGTATCAGGTGCTGCACATGTATAAGTGTTTGTGAGTGTCAGGTGCTGCTTGTGTATATGTGTGTGTTAGGTGCTGCTCGTGTATATGTGTGTGTGTCTGGTGCTACGCGTGTATATGTGTGTGTCAGGTGCTGCGAGTGTATATGTGTGTGTCAGGTGTTGTGAGTGTATATGTTGGTGTGAGTGTCAGGTGCTGCTTGTTTATATGTGTGTATCATGTACTGTGCGTGTATATGTGTGTGTGTCAGGTGCTGAGTGTGTATATTTGTGTGTGTCAGGTGCTGTGCGTTTATATGTGTGTGTGAGTGTCAGGTGCTGCGCGTGTATATGTGTGTGTCAGGTGCTGTGCAGGTATATGTGTGTGTGTGTCAGGTGCTACGCATGTATATGTGTGTGTGTCAGGTGCTGCGAGTGTATATGTGTGTTAGGTGCTGTGCGTTTATATGTGTGTGTGAGTGTCAGGTGCTCCGTGTGTTAAATGCCACATGTGTGTATATGTGTGTGTGTCAGTTGCTGCATGTGTATATTAGTGTGTCTGATGCTGTGCATGTATATGTACTGTATGTGTTAGGTGCTGCGTATGTATGTGTTTGTCAGGTGCTGCTTGTGTATGTCAGGTGCTGTGTGTTTATATTATTGTGTCTGATGCTACGTGTGTATGAGTCAGGTGCCACCTGTGTATGTGTGTGTGTGTGTGTGTGTGTGTGTGTGTCAGGTGCTGCATGTGTATATGTGTGCGTGTGTCAGGTGCTGTGCATGTGTTTAGAGTACAGGGGTCCAGCCTATGCCCAGGCCACATGCTCCAGAGGGGCAAGGGACTGCAGCTCAAGTGGATGCATATCAAAGTATCAACTTCCAATAATGGGGCAGATGTATTAATCCTGGAGATGGCATCAGAAAGTGATAAAGCAGTGACAAGCGCAAGGTGATAAACGCACCAGCTAATCAGCTCCTAACTGTCAATTTACATATTGGAGATGACTGGCTGGTGAGTTTAACACCTTGCACTTATCACCACTTTATCACTTCCTTATGCATTTTCCAGGTTAATACATCTGCCCCTGTATCTGAAAGATCAGACCAGGACCAGGGCAGACACATCAGTTGGAGCTCAATTGTTGATCAGATCACATCTAATGGATTTAGGAGCACAGAAGAGCTGAGATTTGAGAGGGGGTGGGGGTCAGGGGGGGGGGTCAGGGGACACACACCCTATCCAGCCCATACACCTCTCCCCTTCTTCCCATCCCAACTCTCTCTGAAGAATACAGCTCTGCACCCAGAGAGAGGAAAAGACTAGAGGGCTGATCACTGCACTGCTCACTTTTTAGCCAGGAGTTTGGTCTCCTGTTTCTTCCAGTGCTGTGTTCCTGCAGCCCAGCCCTCCCTGCTGTTGTGCCGAAGAATCAGCTATTGCTTCCCCTGCCTGAGAGAGAGCCCGAGGTAGAGACATGTCCTTCCTGCAGCTGGGCTACCCCCACTACCTCAGCGCTGGCCAGGCAGCAGTCCACAGAGGGGACCGGCAGGGGGTTCTAGCCACAGCTGCAGCCGCAGCTGGATCAGGGAGGCCTGCAGGGTCAGAGCTGGGCAGCACTTCCACCGCCATTGTCACGTCTGTGCTGGGTATGTACACCAGTCCCTACAGGACTCCCAGTTACAGCTCCTTCCTGCCCAACACCAACGATCTCACAGTCTTCTCTCAGATGGTAAGTGCCAGCCTCTGCCTCACTCACACCCTCACTCTTTTCTTTGGTTCGGGTTATTGTCTCCTTTTTCATACCCTCCAACTCTACCTTTTTGACAGGTACAGTACCTTTTTTATGGTCTGTACCGATTTTTGATTCTCTAAATTTCCATTCAAAGTATAGGAAAGGGGATGTGGCCATGCCCCCTTTACCCATGGCCACGCCCCTTTCCTAATTAGTACCAATTTTTATGTGTAAAATGTTGGAGGGTATGGTTCCTTTTTCCTCAGCCCCCTATGGGTGAAATACAGTAGCTGTACATATAATGGCTGGGCAGAAACAGGCAGATCGTATTGCTTCAAAGTCGGCCATATTTATACACCCATTAGAAGCTACTCTGAGTACACCCCCTGCAGGCGGCTACTGATCATGAGCAACAAATTGAAATGCCATATCTTTAAAATGGGGCATATTTTATTAAATAGTAGAGATGAGCGCCGGAAATTTTTCGGGTTTTGTGTTTTGGTTTTGGGTTCGGTTCCGCGACCGTGTTTTGGGTTCGACCGCGTTTTGGCAAAACCTAACCGAATTTTTTTTGTCGGATTCGGGTGTGTTTTGGATTCGGGTGTTTTTTTCCAAAAAACCTAAAAAACAGCTTAAATCATAGAATTTGGGGGTCATTTTGATCCCAAAGTATTATTAACCTCAAAAACCATAATTTCCACTTATTTTCAGTCTATTCTGAATACCTCACACCTCACAATATTATTTTTAGTCCTAAAATTTGCACCGAGGTCGCTGGATGACTAAGCTAAGCGACCCTAGTGGCCGACACAAACACCTGGCCCATCTAGGAGTGGCACTGCAGTGTCACGCAGGATGTCCCTTCCAAAAAAACCTCCCCAAACAGCACATGACGCAAAGAAAAAAAGAGGCGCAATGAGGTAGCTGTGTGAGTAAGATAAGCGACCCTAGTGGCCGACACAAACACCGGGCCCATCTAGGAGTGTCACTGCAGTGTCACGCAGGATGTCCCTTCCAAAAAACCCTCCCCAAACAGCACATGACACAAAGAAAAAAAGAGGCGCAATGAGGTAGCTGTGTGAGTAAGATAAGCGACCCTAGTGGCCGACACAAACACCGGGCCCATCTAGGAGTGTCACTGCAGTGTCACGCAGGATGTCCCTTCCAAAAAACCCTCCCCAAACAGCACATGACGCAAAGAAAAAAAGAGGCGCAATGAGGTAGCTGTGTGAGTAAGATAAGCGACCCTAGTGGCCGACACAAACACCGGGCCTATCTAGGAGTGTCACTGCAGTGTCACGCAGGATGTCCCTTCCAAAAAACCCTCCCCAAACAGCACATGACGCAAAGAAAAATGTAAGAAAAAAGAGGTGCAAGATGGAATTGTCCTTGGGCCCTCCCACCCACCCTTATGTTGTATAAACAGGACATGCACACTTTAACCAACCCATCATTTCAGTGACAGGGTCTGCCACACGACTGTGACTGATATGACGGGTTGGTTTGGACCCCCACCAAAAAAGAAGCAATTAATCTCTCCTTGCACAAACTGGCTCTACAGAGGCAAGATGTCCACCTCATCATCATCCTCCGATATATCACCGTGTACATTACCCATTGTTATTACCCAAAATGCCTTCACCAATCCTGCATTATGCTTTCTGTGGACTTAAGATTTTTCTTTTATGTCTGTGTTGCTTGTCTATTGTTGTATTACTCAAATCCTCTGTATCATGTGCATTGTTTTTGATGTCTGTAAAGCGCCTTGAGTCCTGTTGGAGAAAGAGCGCTATATAAATAAAATTATTATTATTATTATTATTATTATTACATCCCCCTCCTCACAGATTATCAATTCGTCCCCACTGGAATCCACCATCTCAGCTCCCTGTGTACTTTGTGGAGGCAATTGCTGCTGGTCAATGTCTCCGCGGAGGAATTGATTATAATTCATTTTAATGAACATCATCTTCTCCACATTTTCTGGATGTAACCTCGTACGCCGATTGCTGACAAGGTGAGCGGCGGCACTAAACACTCTTTCGGAGTACACACTTGTGGGAGGGCAACTTAGGTAGAATAAAGCCAGTTTGTGCAAGGGCCTCCAAATTGCCTCTTTTTCCTGCCAGTATAAGTACGGACTGTGTGACGTGCCTACTTGGATGCGGTCACTCATATAATCCTCCACCATTCTTTCAATGTTGAGAGAATCATATGCAGTGACAGTAGACGACATGTCCGTAATCATTGTCAGGTCCTTCAGTCCGGACCAGATGTCAGCATCAGCAGTCGCTCCAGACTGCCCTGCATCACCGCCAGCAGGTGGGCTCGGAATTCTGAGCCTTTTCCTCGCACCCCCAGTTGCGGGAGAATGTGAAGGAGGAGATGTTGACAGGTCGCGTTCCGCTTGACTTGACAATTTTCTCACCAGCAGGTCTTTCAACCCCAGCAGACTTGTGTCTGCCGGAAAGAGAGATCCAAGGTAGGCTTTAAATCTAGGATCGAGCACGGTGGCCAAAATGTAGTGCTCTGATTTCAACACATTGACCACCCGTGAATCCTTGTTAAGCGAATTAAGGGCTCCATCCACAAGTCCCACATGCCTAGCGGAATCGCTCCGTGTTAGCTCCTCCTTCAATGTCTCCAGCTTCTTCTGCAAAAGCCTGATGAGGGGAATGACCTGACTCAGGCTGGCAGTGTCTGAACTGACTTCACGTGTGGCAAGTTCAAAGGGCATCAGAACCTTGCACAACGTTGAAATCATTCTCCACTGCGCTTGAGACAGGTGCATTCCACCTCCTATATCGTGCTCAATTGTATAGGCTTGAATGGCCTTTTGCTGCTCCTCCAACCTCTGAAGCATATAGAGGGTTGAATTCCACCTCGTTACCACTTCTTGCTTCAGATGATGGCAGGGCAGGTTCAGTAGTTTTTGGTGGTGCTCCAGTCTTCTGTACGTGGTGCCTGTACGCCGAAAGTGTCCCGCAATTCTTCTGGCCACCGACAGCATCTCTTGCACGCCCCTGTCGTTTTTTAAAAAATTCTGCACCACCAAATTCAAGGTATGTGCAAAACATGGGACGTGCTGGAATTTGCCCATATTTAATGCACACACAATATTGCTGGCGTTGTCCGATGCCACAAATCCACAGGAGAGTCCAATTGGGGTAAGCCATTCCGCGATGATCTTCCTCAGTTGCCGTAAGAGGTTTTCAGCTGTGTGCGTATTCTGGAAACCGGTGATACAAAGCGTAGCCTGCCTAGGAAAGAGTTGGCGTTTGCGAGATGCTGCTACTGGTGCCGCTGCTGCTGTTCTTGCGGTGGGAGTCCATACATCTACCCAGTGGGCTGTCACAGTCATATAGTCCTGACCCTGCCCTGCTCCACTTGTCCACATGTCCGTGGTTAAGTGGACATTGGGTACAACTGCATTTTTTAGGACACTGGTGAGTATTTTTCTGACGTCCGTGTACATTCTCGGTATCGCCTGCCTAGAGAAGTGGAACCTAGATGGTATTTGGTAACGGGGGCACACTGCCTCAATAAATTGTCTAGTTCCCTGTGAACTAACGACGGATACCAGACGCACGTCTAACACCAACATAGTTGTCAAGGCCTCAGTTATCCGCTTTGCAGCAGGATGACTGCTGTGATATTTCATCTTCCTCGCAAAGGACTGTTGAACAGTCAATTGCTTACTGGAAGTAGTACAAGTGGGCTTACGACTTCCCCTCTGGGATGACCATCGACTCCCAGCAGCAACAACAGCAGCGCCAGCAGCAGTAGGCGTTACACGCAAGGATGCATCGGAGGAATCCCAGGCAGGAGAGGACTCGTCAGAATTGCCAGTGACATGGCCTGCAGGACTATTGGCATTCCTGGGGAAGGAGGAAATTGACACTGAGGGAGTTGGTGGGGTGGTTTGCGTGAGCTTGGTTACAAGAGGAAGGGATTTACTGGTCAGTGGACTGCTTCCGCTGTCGCCCAAAGTTTTTGAACTTGTCACTGACTTATTATGAATGCGCTGCAGGTGACGTATAAGGGAGGATGTTCTGAGGTGGTTAACGTCCTTACCCCTACTTATTACAGCTTGACAAAGGCAACACACGGCTTGACACCTGTTGTCCGCTTTTCTGTTGAAATACCTCCACACTGAAGAGCTGATTTTTTTGGTATTTTCACCAGGCATGTCAACGGCCATATTCCTCCCACGGACAACAGGTGTCTCCCCGGGTGCCTGACTTAAACAAACCACCTCACCATCAGAATCCTCCTGGTCAATTTCCTCCCCAGCGCCAGCAACACCCATATCCTCCTCATCCTGGTGTACTTCAACACTGACATCTTCAATCTGACTATCAGGAACTGGACTGCGGGTGCTCCTTCCAGCACTTGCAGGGGGCGTGCAAATGGTGGAAGGCGCATGCTCTTCACGTCCAGTGTTGGGAAGGTCAGGCATCGCAACCGACACAATTGGACTCTCCTTGTGGATTTGGGATTTCGAAGAACGCACAGTTCTTTGCGGTGCTTTTGCCAGCTTGAGTCTTTTCAGTTTTCTAGCGAGAGGCTGAGTGCTTCCATCCTCATGTGAAGCTGAACCACTAGCCATGAACATAGACCAGGGCCTCAGCCGTTCCTTGCCACTCCGTGTGGTAAATGGCATATTGGCAAGTTTACGCTTCTCCTCCGACAATTTTATTTTAGGTTTTGGAGTCCTTTTTTTACTGATATTTGGTGTTTTGGATTTGACATGCTCTGTACTATGACATTGGGCATCGGCCTTGGCAGACGACGTTGCTAGCATTTCATCGTCTTGGCCATGACTAGTGGCAGCAGCTTCAGCACGAGGTGGAAGTGGATCTTGATCTTTCCCTAATTTTGGAACCTCAACATTTTTGTTCTCCATATTTTAATAGGCACAACTAAAAGGCACCTCAGGTAAACAATGGAGATGGATGGATACTAGTATACAATTATGGATGGACTGCCGAGTGCCGACACAGAGGTAGCTACATCCGTGGACTACCGTACTGTACTGTGTCTGCTGCTAATATAGACTGGTTGATAATGAGATGTAGTATGTATAAAGAAGAAAGAAAAAAAAACACGGGTAGGTGGTATACAATTATGGATGGACTACCGAGTGCCGACACAGAGGTAGCTACAGCCGTGGACTACCGTACTGTACTGTGTCTGCTGCTAATATAGACTGGTTGATAATGAGATGTAGTATGTATAAAGAAGAAAGAAAAAAAAACCACGGGTAGGTGGTATACAATTATGGATGGACTGCCGAGTGCCGACACAGAGGTAGCTACAGCCGTGGACTACCGTACTGTACTGTGTCTGCTGCTAATATAGACTGGATGATAATGAGATGTAGTATGTATAAAGAAGAAAGAAAAAAAAAACAACGGGTAGGTGGTATACAATTATGGATGGACTGCCGAGTGCCGACACAGAGGTAGCTACAGCCGTGGACTACCGTACTGTACTGTGTCTGCTGCTAATATAGACTGGATGATAATGAGATGTAGTATGTATGTATAAAGAAGAAAGAAAAAAAAACCACGGGTAGGTGGTATACAATTATGGATGGACTGCCGAGTGCCGACACAGAGGTAGCTACAGCCGTGAACTACCGTACTGTGTCTGCTGCTAATATAGACTGGTTGATAATGAGATGTAGTATGTATAAAGAAGAAAGAAAAAAAAAACCACGGGTAGGTGGTATACAATTATGGATGGACTGCCGAGTGCCGACACAGAGGTAGCTACAGCCGTGGACTACCGTACTGTACTGTGTCTGCTGCTAATATAGACTGGATGATAATGAGATGTAGTATGTATAAAGAAGAAAGAAAAAAAAACCACGGGTAGGTGGTATACAATTATGGATGGACTGCCGAGTGCCGACACAGAGGTAGCTACAGCCGTGAACTACCGTACTGTGTCTGCTGCTAGTATAGACTGGATGATAAATAATGATATAAAAAATATATATATATCACTACTGCAGCCGGACAGGTATATATTATATAATGACGGACCTGCTGGACACTGTCTGTCAGCAGAATGAGTTTTTTAATTTTTATAGAATAAAAAAACACCACACAAGTCACACGACGAGTGTACTTTTTCAGGCAGACATTCAATCACAATATACTATACTGGTGGTCAGTGTGGTCAGGTCACTGGTCACAGTGGTCAGTGGTCAGTCACACTGGCAGTGGCACTCTGGCAGCAAAAGTGTGCACTGTTTAATATGTACTCCTGGCTCCTGCTATAACCTATAACTGCTCCCCAGTCTCCCCCACAATTAAGCTGTGTGAGCACAGTCAGATATTATACATAGATGATGCAGCACACTGGGCTGAGCACAGATATGGTATGTGAGTGTGACTGAGTCACTGTGTATCGTTTTTTTCAGGCAGAGAACAAGAACAGAACGGATTATTAAATAATAATAAATTATAAAACTGCACTGGTGGTCAGGTCACTGGTCATCAGTCACTAGTATAACTCCTCCTAAGCTCCAGTAAGTAAATGAAGTGTCTCACTCTCACTCTCCTATCTATTATAATTTCTAAACGGAGAGGACGCCAGCCACGTCCTCTCCCTATCAATCTCAATTACACGTGTGAAAATGGCCGCGACGCGCGGCTCCTTATATAGAATCCGAGTCTCGCGATAGAATCCGAGCCTCGCGAGAATCCGACAGCGTGATGATGACGTTCGGGCGCGCTCGGGTTAACCGAGCAAGGCGGGAAGATCCGAGTCGCTCGGACCCGTGTAAAAAAACATGAAGTTCGGGCGGGTTCGGATTCAGAGAAACCGAACCCGCTCATCTCTATTAAATAGAAAAAAAAACCTGTACATTTCTGAAAAAGCTTAACCTCAAAAGGTACTACACTGGGACAGGCTCTATCTAACAAAACAACCCCCAAGTCTTAATTTGTCCTCTTCCCTGAGTTATGCCTTCCCAGAAATCCCCCCATAGACTACATTGGAAAACTGTCACTTTAGCCAAACAGGAAGTAGCAGAAAAAAACTGACAGCTTAAACTTTAGATTACTCCCAATTACTACTTTTTTATTATTTCACCCTGAAATTTGGCAGGCAGCACCCGGTGACGATTCTACGAGTCCATGCCAAATTTCAGCTCAGTAATTCCAATAACTTTTGAGGTGTAGCCCCTCAGACATCATGCCCCCATCTCAGAAGTTCATTATGGGAGAATTCTGTTTGTTCGATTCAGCCTTAATATAAGGGCACAACCGTGTAGTGTAAGCGGCGCAGAGGTTCCTATTATGTGTTTGTGTAATGTAGCATATATAGTGCATTGTTATGTCATCCACTTTTTATCAGCACTAGTACCGTTTACAACACACAGGGACACTCTAGTACCAGCGATGCTTGGAGTGACTTTCTCAGGAATATACATATATCTCCTGATGAAAGGTGCTAATAAAGTGCACCTGAAACATTGAAAGCATGCAGTTGTAGCTGTGGAAATTATTTACAAAGCCGAGGAGTGCCTCTCAAAAATTGTGTTGCTGTACATTGTGCCCTAGAGGTTCGGAGGGGGCACCCAGGTACTATCTGTTACTGTTTTATGGAGTGCCGGTCAAAACTGCTGGATTATATATATATATATATATATATATAGTATTAATATATTTGTCGCATATTATCTGGCACTGCTTTCCTCTCAGTGGAGCGATGAATGTGTTTGTTTCATTTATCATGATTCCTAGTAAATTTACTCTTTGGAATCTGATTGGAGTACAGTAGTTCTAGTTGCACAGTTAGTATTTTATTTTTATTTCATTCCCCCTGGATTATCAAGAAAAAAGTATTCCCATTAGAGAAAATTGAGAAAAAAATATGTACTTTTTTTAAATTGGTTGTCAATTACTTTATTGATAAATGACACCTTCCAATATCCCTAAAAAATATTTAACAATCTTTGCTTAAGCCAAAGTGGTGGATATGGGTCAAACATATAGAATTATGGAATTCCTAGCCCATATTGGCAATAAGATGATAAATAGATTTACAAGTTTCATTATCAGTTCATGATAAACTTTATTCACATACAGCATTTGCAGATTTTGAGAAAATTTGTCGGGATGTAATGGAGATTGCCATAGGTGCAGGATGCTGGCCAATCTTGTATATTTTTTTAAAGGGGAAATCACTTACAAGGCATGGTTTTACCTTGTACAGTAAGTAATTGCCCCTTTAAAAAAATGTCCATGATCAGCCGGCATCCTGCACCTCCCGCGATCTTGGACTCCATTACAGCCTGCCACCTATGTCAGATCCTAGCTGCACAGTCAGTGACTATTCACAGCTGAGAGACAATGGTATTACAACAGGTTAGTTATACACAAAGGTGTGATGAACATTGAACATTGACCTATTCTCAAAGAGGGTCAGATATGCATTAAAATTTAAAACCAAGTGATGAGCCTAATTTTGTCAAAAGGTGATAAAGGGCAAATGGACCCACATTGCTAAGTATATTATGCACAGAAAAAAAGCAATGCTAATTATTAGAATTTAAAAAAATATATAATAGATTGCAAATAAATTTAAGTTGTGTTTAATGGAAACCAAACTGTGTTTACATATTCTAGTAACATAGCCTCACTAAATTAAATTAGACAAGCAATTTTCAACCTAATGCTTGCAAAATTGTCTTATGAGAGGATGATCGATAGGACACAATCATTAAAATAGATGCAGCTGCCATTCGGCATGTACATAAAAATCATTTGGATACTCCACCTATTGCATCATCCACAACTCGATGGTCCTTAGGCTTCATCTCTGCTTTCCTGCTTAGTTCTTCATGCAACAAACCTTGTCTGATGAAGATTTAATTAAATAACCGAAGCATTAGATCTACTGTATCAGTCAGTTGTACATAGTGTTGGGCCATCAGTGCTGTCACTGCATTGGTAAGTATCACTCTCTCTCTAAATATTGTTTCTTCTAACAAACTATTAAACATGACAATTTAGTAAAACAGTAACATGTTTATTTTTGTTCATTTATAAGTTTTTATGAATTGCATAAATTGAGCAGTTTTGTCAGAGAATTACACTGTACAGATTTCAAATATACAGTATAATATCCAACTGTTTTATTTTACTTATGATCTGTCTTAGAATCTTTATTAAGAGGAAGAGAAAGTCTGGTCTTACAACATCCAAATTATTACCATTTTGCATTATCTTGGATGGATGTGCACTTGCTAAAAATATCAAAGTCTATTGTTAAATAACAATGGCACTGACAAGCTTTCATGTGATTTATGGGACATATGTATAATCATTGTGATCAAATTGGATGAACTAGATGACTGATTTACTCCCCTATCTTGAATATATCTGAAGCAGATATATAGCACTGGAAATTTGAACATACTATAGGAAAAAAAAAATCAATAAATCAGTAAATATTATTTGCAAATTTTTTAGACATGTAGCCCTAGGTGGCTTTATGTTATTTACACAGAAATTTACTTAGAAATCTTTTAATAACTCTTTTATCTTAAAATACTTGAAGTACTAAGGGGCATGTAATGCAATATGGGCCACTATGCAATATTCTAGAATGAAACATAAACTCCTTGGGAATACATGCCCATGAGAGCCATCAAATAGACAGCAGAGCAATTGTTCTTCATTTATGAATTTACAGTATCTTGACATTTAAGATTGTACAAATACTTGAAATACAGTCCCTCAAGTCAAATGGGATCAATATAATATTTATGACAGATTGCAGCCCTTGACTCTAATCATATAAGGCTTTGAATACTCCTATATATATATATTGGTACAGATAGCCATAGGGTAGATAGTGATATAAAGACAAGAAAACAAAAAAGCTATAACAGAAGAGGCATACTCGGGAAAATGTGAACATCAGTATATATAAAATTTTACTTTTAATCAATATGGTTTAAAAAATGGAGGCTTTGTTGTTTATAAATTTGCACATGTTATAATGGTTATACACCACAGATACATTCTGAACACAACAAAAACAAATGAGATAATTAAAATAAACATATAAATGTTATAATGTCACCAATAAATGAAAACTAAAATGAAGGGGTAAGGAAAAAAATATGAAAAACAAGGATTGTGTGTAGTGTAAATATCCTCACAATAAAAATGTGGAAGAGGTGAGCAAACTATAAATATAAGAACCATCTAACCTACCCTAAACACATGTACATGCATACAATCACACACTGGGGTACATTTTTTTTTGGGGGGGGAGCCAGTTAACCTACCAGTATATTTTTAGATTCTGTGAGGAAACCGAAGTGGATGGAAACCCATGTAAGCATGGGGAATATAAACAAACTCCACACAGTTAGGACCATGGTGGGAATCAAGCCCATTATGTCAGTGTTGTGAGGCATTACACAATCTGTGCCATCCATAGAAATAAAATGAAAGACTCTCAAAGTGTAAATAAAAAAATGCACCACAAACCAATTTTTTAAAAAGTAATAATGATAAATCTCACAATTAGATCACACAGGGAGAAAGAGGAATTTACACTGATGATGCATCTGCTGGTAATAAAAGAACCTGAGCACCTATGTGTTTGGAGATCTGCTTTCCGATGTTGTTCCAAGGCAGTGAAGTGGGGGATGAGAGTCACCAACACATGCACTGTGAAAGATAAAATAAAACGGTATCTGCTGTCACGGTTCACTAACACCAGTACACCCTGATGCAAAGATATTCAACTTGATTTTGTATATGGTTCCCTAATGAGAGTACTGCTGAAATACGCGTTGAGTCCCCTGGAGATATCTTTGTGAGTACAAAGGATACCCCTGTACCATGAACCCTGATCACTTTGGGAACATTATATTAGGTGTCTACACTTTTCTATTTGTATACTCTTTAATATTTCAGTTGCACTCTCAAAAGAGTTCTCAGTACTTAAGTGATCTACATAATTATTATCATTATTATTAGACACGGTTCTTGGTACATTTCACATTTTTGTATTTATACTTTGAGGTTATTTCATTTTTTCTTCTAACTATATTTCATCCACCTCTCAAACAACTTGATTACAACTTGATTTTTTATCACATAATTTTTTTTATTTTTTATCACATAAAAAAATCTTTGTTTTTTATTTTGTTCTTCCTTACCCCTTGATTTTAGTTTCAATTTATTGGTGACATTAAAAAAAATACTTATTTATGTTCAATTTTCTCATTAATATTTGTTATATTCAGATTGTATAAGTAGTATATATAAATCCTCCATTTTAAATTATATTGATTACAAGAAACCTACTTTTGGCCTGTGAAATACAGCCATCAAAGATGCGGATCATAGGAGGCTTTGTAGACCTGACTGATTGCAAATCTGCCCATACATGTATTAATAACCCCCCCCCCCCCCCCCCCAATCCCTCTCCCACAAAAATCAGACCATTGGCAATAATTGTATTGAGAATGCAGTAATATGTGAATGTTTCTACTTCTGAAATGAAGAAAAGATCAAAGAAATCTAAACAAGCTAAAGATCAAAGGAAACATGAATTAAATACTTCACTTTGTTCTTTCATTGGAAAAAGAGGAATAAAATGTTTTGGGTTTCATGTGTAGGCTTGAACATTTACAGTAATAAAGTGTTTATTTGAGGTGTGTTACTAACGTTTTCCAGAAATATGAGAAATTAAAATACCCAATGGTTATTATACAATGAGATCAAGCATTTTTTTTTAAAATTTGGATGAAATACATTTAATGCTACAAGAGACATCCCTCTACAGCACCCATACACAGGAAGTGCAAGCTTCATACTGTATCATTGTAGTACAGCTGGCAAAATCTAACAAACTGCAAGTGTGGCGATACTCTAGAGCTATTATACTCTCAGCTGTCTGCAGCTGGCACTGTTGGATCTCAAAACAGAGAAAGGTTAGGGCAAGACTATTGAAAATAGTATTTTCTATCTCTCTGGAGTGATTAACATTATAGGTCATCAAGTCCCTCCCCTCCAAATAAAATAAAAAAGTCTCTCTCAACTCTGTCCCTCTCACATCTCTCTCATTTCTGTCCCCCATCTGTATTACATTCATCCCTGTCTCCCTCCCTCTTGTCTCATAATCTCATCTCTGTCCCTCTCCTGTCTCTCTCACTGGCCCCCTATCTCTCCCTGAAAGTGTATGGTGGGGACTGCGCTAACACCTTCTGTTTAAAAAGCAGCTATGGAGATATGGGCTTCCACTAGCCTCATAAAGTCTGGAAAGATTATTTTGATTACTCCCAGCGCTATTAAACATAAGACAATAATCTGAATAAAGATAAAAGAATTAAAGATATTTATTTTTCTAAATGAAATAAAAAGAGAATCTATAGGGGGGAGTGGCCTAGCCGCCATTAAAGATAGATGTGCTTTCTGGAGGCTCCTGCTACCGAGGAGATAAAGTCACTCTTACTCCCCCCATCCACGCTCCAACCCCCTGTAAATATATCCCCCTTCTCTGTGCCTGTCAGGGGCTAGTGTCTGTGGAGCCGGGAGGGGCTCTAGGCCTCTCTGCGGGTTGCGGCCTACCCCCCCCCCCCATTCAAACCGGGACCTCGAGTTACCAGCCGGCCCGACGGCCGCGCTGTGGTGCACCGCGGACCCTCCTGATCCCCACCGTGAATCGACGGAGCCCGGCCCGACCCCTCCTGCACTCACTGCTTTAGGAGCCGTCCTCTCCCTGCGGCTCCGGCTCCCTGTAGCGGCCGCAGCACTCCTCTCCCCTTGAACCGGAAGCACCTCCGCCATCTTGTGACTGGCGGCTCCGGTCATCGAGGCGGCTCCGGGAGCTGCGCTTCGCGGGGAACGGCGGCTCCTTCTCCTGGTGGACCCAGTGACCTCGTCCTTGCCCTGCTCTCTACCACCCGAGGCGGGGTCCGGTGGCGTCCGGATCGTGTGGCCTGGCCGGGAGCAGGGGCGGCGGTGTTTTCACGGAGCACCAGTCTACCTGGAGAAGTAAAGTAAAGTAAAATAATTTCCACCGTTGCCCCCTCCCCACTACCTCCCTGCCTCTAATCCCCCTTCTCCCCTGCACCCCGTGGACCCAGAGGAGACGAGCCGCGGAGCCGGGAGACCGAGTCACAGGTCTCTGCGGGTTGTGGCCTTTCCTGCTGAGAAAGCCGGGGCCTCGATTTGGCCTCCTACCTGGGATTCGAGCTCCGCGGCGGGATTCCTGGCCGGACGGAGCTGCGGGAGCAGCACGATCAGCCCACAAGCACCTCGCCTCTCCCCTCCATATGCACAGACCCTGCAGCCTGCCTCCAGCGACACCTGGACACAGAAGGGGGGCTGCCTCTGCCGGCCGGCAGGCACAGTGATGGACCTGAAGCTCTCTCTGCTTGGCTCCCCTGCATGGCGGTCATCTTCCCTCCCTGTTCAGGATCTCCTACTGCAGCTCTGCTTGTACTGGTAAGGAGTGGGGGCACTGACGGCATAAAGGAGCATACTGCAGGACACCTTTGATAGACCACTATTATGCTCTGGCCCACCGTGTTCATGCTCACGCTCCGAATATCTCTAGCCCGCTGACCGGCGCTAACCCCCGCCGACCTCCTGACGGTGCGGTAGGTCTGAAGTGCAGCACATTCTGTCTCCCTGCCGCTGTGCTCCTGCCGGGGGGGGACTGCCACTACTTGCAGAACCACTTCTCCATTCACAACCTAGTCCTGCTGCCAACACTGCTATATAGGGGGACACCACAACTCTCCTCCACCGCCCAAGGCTCGCTCTCCTTCTACCCTCATCCATCCTCCTCTCACCAGCTCTCCACTGCTGCACCAATTGCTGGCAATTGAAGGGGCATAGGCAGACCACGGAGTCGCCTCCATACAGCAACCCTCTATCCCGGTGTCTGCCTCCATACCAGGTGCTGCTGGGGCGCATACTGTGGGATTCTACTGCTCTACTGATCCTCCTCATAGTCCAGGACGCAGTTCCCACGCTTCGTGACAACCTATGTCCAAAGTCTAGCATTGCTTATGCCTCGTCAAGTTCCTCCTGATTCTGTAATTCACGGGCCAATTGGCCGAAGTAGGACACCTTGGCCCTCCTGTCTGTTCTGCTGCCCATTCCTCAGATATACAGTCACTCTGACAAGGTCTTACCCAGCTTCCACTGGAGTCACCATGCCCCACTAACTAATGCTTGGTAGTGTCCGCCAGTGGTTTGTTGTTTTGTTTTTTTTGTTTATGTTTTTTCTTTCTTCTCTCAGTCCCTTACCCTCATGCATCTAACGGAGTCATATTGACAGCGTCTGCTCTGTAGATTGCGCTACGACCTGACGTACGTGTACACCCCTCCCCTTTTTTTCTTTTTTTTTCCTTTTCATATAGTTTTTATACACACCTGGTCTTCTGATTGCCGACCATCATGAGTAGATCCACTGCTAATGCTAAGAAAAAAGCTGGAGGGGACATCTCACAACACTTCCATAAAAATGATAAATCCTCCTCCTCTTCAGATCCTCCCTCGCCCCGTCTCTCCCAAATGGACAAAGATGTGGTTGCCCTGCCTACTCCGTCAACGAAGGAGGACATTCTCGCCCTACGTTCTCTTATAATGGACTTTAAGGAATCCATGGAATCCAAGCTAGATAAAGCGGTTACCTCAATCAGGTCCGACCTCTCGTCAATGTCTTCTAGAACCTCGAAATTGGAGTCACGACAGGACTCCCTCCAAAAAGTTCAAACTGAGCTTATCAGGGACGTCGATCATATCATTCAAGACTTATTGTTATGATTCCAGCACTCCTGACCAAAGGAGATTTTATGACAAGGACCAGAGCGCTGGAATGGAATGCAGGTAACGGGAGCAGGAAAGACTAGTTGCCCCTGGCGCCCTAACTCTATTGTCTCACCCGTGCTATCGGAAATCCCCTGCGAGACTATGGTTTCTTGAGCCTCTGGCAGCCACGTTTGAAGGGCGGATTATGTCTGCCCAACTCCGGTGCCCCCCGGTCTTAGTGAGAGACAAAGGGAAATCCGAGGCAGGATGATAACAAGAGGACCTCTGACTGACAACAGGCCAGGGGCAACAAGCTAACTAACAAAACTTGAAGTATGTGCGGAAACCCGCCAGGGAAAAGGACAACCAAAATCCACTTGTCCAATACTCCTACCCAGCACCGCTGGATACCAGAGTGGACCTGTGGAAGCGGAACCCTCCGCGAAATGCTCCAAAACACAAATAATAAATAATAAAGCGGACAAGCCGCAACACACGGCAAAGCCACGACTCACGAACACCACTGGATGTTATACGGTGATAAGTCAGGACTCCAGGAATAAGATGACAACTTCCGAGTTCAGGACTTCCGAATACTGGAATGACCGGATACAGCAAGACTGGAAACAGACTCTCAGCAAACAGAGACAGCATGCAGGAAGCTATTACCGGCGTCTGTGAGAAGTCCTGAGAGTGCATATGAACAGGAGTCCTCCAATCCGGTGCTGACAGGGCTAATTACCTACATGCCGTGCAGCTGCCTTGCTGCACGGCCAGGAAACAGGTGTAGACTCATTAAACCCTGGACCCAGCAACGGGGAACGCGGTCCGTCAGTGGCGTCCCCGTTGCTAGGGTCCGTGCGGCTCAGTGCGCCCGGCGTCCAGCGTTGCCAGGGAGCCGGCGGCTGTCCACGTACGGCGTCCCTGGTTGCTAGGCGCTGGGCCGCACCGACGAGCGGACCCCGGCGCCTAACAGTACCCCCCCCTTGAGGAGGGGTCAAGGAACCCCTAAAGCCAGGCTTCCCAGGAAATTCCCGAAAAAATGCCCTCTTGAGCCTTGGGGCATGAAGATCCTTATCCAGGACCCAGGACCTTTTCTCTGGACCATAACCTCTCCAGTGAACCAGAAAATAAAGCCGGCCCCTGGACAACTTGGAATCGAGAACCTTCTCCACCAGGAACTCCTGTTGTCCCTGTACGTCCACTGGAGATCTTCCCTGAGAGATCTTCCGAGGAAATTTACTGGAAGAAATGTATGGCTTCAACAGGGAGCAATGAAACGTATTACCAATCCGAAGAGATTTTGGTAAACGTAACCGGAAAGCAACTGGGTTAACTTTTTTAATGATATGAAATGGTCCAATAAATTTGGGTCCCAACCTAGCTGAAGATTGTCGAAGTCTAATGTTACGAGTCGACAACCATACCCTATCTCCCACCTTAAAATTGCAAGGACGTCGGAGCCGGTCAGAAAATTTTTTCTCTCGAAAGGCCGCTTTTCTGAGAGCAAGGTGCACTTTTTTCCAAATGGCTCTGAGATGGGAGGTTAAGGTTAGTGAGGAAACTGAGGAATGTTGAAAAAAAGAATTAGCTCTGGGGTGAAAACCAAAAACTGAAAAGAATGGAGACACGTTGGTGGAGGAATGACAAGAATTATTGTAAGCAAACTCCGCCAATGGAAGAAACTCGGACCAATCATTCTGGAGTTTGGCTGAGTACAAACGCAAATACTGTTTCAATGATTGGTTAACTCGCTCGGTTTGCCCGTTGGACTGTGGGCGGTAACCGGATGTTAATGACAATCTCATCTTTAATGAAGCACAAAAACACTTCCAGAATTGTGCAATGAATTGTGGACCCCGATCAGAAACAATATCAGTGGGCAACCCATGAAGTCTGAAAATATGGCGGAGAAACAAAACTGCCAATCCTTGGGCAGATGGCAGTCGGGGAAGGGCAATGAAATGAGCCATCTTGCTAAAATGGTCCACTACCACCCAAATGACTCTGCATCCAGCTGAAAGGGGAAGGTCCACCACAAAATCCATGGAAATATGAGACCATGGCCTGAGAGGGACATTTAAGGGCATAAGTTGCCCGATAGGCAAGGAACGGGGAACCTTATGCTGTGCACAAACCTGACATGAAGAAACAAACTCCTTAACATCTTTAGAAAGACCAGGCCACCATACTGAGCGGGAGACTAACTCCAATGTCTTAGAGATCCCTGGATGCCCGGAAACTTTGTTATCATGGAACTCAGTCAAAACAGTAGCTCTCAAGAACTCAGGGACGTAAAGACGACCAGCAGGAGTATTTCCAGGAGCTTGGTGTTGAAGCTGTTTTAACTGGGTAAATAAATCTTGTGTGAGGCCTGCCCAAATGACTGAAGATGGAAGTATGGGAGTAACAGGACTGTTATCATGAACCGGAAGAAAACTGCGTGACAGAGCATCTGCCTTGGTATTCTTGGAACCTGGCCTGAAAGTTATAATAAATTTGAAACGGGTAAAGAACAAAGCCCAACGAGCCTGCCGGGCATTCAGCCGCTTAGCTGATTCGATGTATTGCAGATTCTTATGGTCAGTCAATACTGAAATGGTATGTGTTGCTCCCTCCAGCCAATGCCTCCACTCCTCGAAAGCCCATTTTATTGCCAGTAATTCCCGGTTACCAACGTCATAGTTGGATTCAGCGGAGGAGAATTTCCTGGACATAAAGGCACAAGGATGTAGTTCCAGAGACTCTGGATCCTTTTGAGATAGTATAGCCCCTACTCCAACCTCCGAGGCATCAACCTCCACAACGAAGGGCAATCCTGGATTGGGATGTCTGAGGACTGGAGCCGAGACAAAAGCTTGTTTCAAGGCCTGAAAGGACAACTCCGCTTCACGCGACCAGTTGGTAGGATCCGCTCCTTTCTTTGTCAGGGCCACAATGGGAGCAACCAGGTCGGAAAAAGAATGAATGAACCTCCTGTAATAATTCGCAAACCCTAAAAAGCGCTGAATCGCTTTTAAATTGGTGGGTTGCGCCCAACTAAGGATGGCCTGGAGCTTCTTTGGTTCCATGAAAAATCCCCGAGGGGAAATAATGTACCCTAAAAAAGATACCTCCGTGACATGAAACTCACATTTTTCCAGTTTGGCATATAGATGATTCTCACGTAACTTTTGAAGAACCTGACGCACCTGGGTAACATGTTGTTCAATAGAGTCAGAATAAATCAGGATGTCGTCTAAGTAAACGACCACGAATTTCCCTAGGAAGTAACGGAGCACATCGTTAATGAGGTCCTGGAAAACTGCTGGAGCGTTAGACAAGCCGAACGGCATCACTAGGTACTCGTAGTGACCCGACTGAGTACTGAAGGCTGTCTTCCACTCATCTCCGGACCTGATTCGGATGAGGTTATACGCTCCTCTTAGGTCAATTTTGGAAAAAATCACAGCCGAACGCAGCTGATCAAAGAGGACAGAAATCAGCGGCAGAGGACAAGTATTTTTAACTGAGATTTTATTTAGGGCTCTATAGTCAAGGCAAGGTCTGAGCGAGCCATCCTTTTTCTCCACAAAGAAGAAGCCAGCACTTAAAGGAGATTTAGATGGCCTAATAAATCCTTTCCCTAGGCTCTCTTTAACATAGTCATTCATGGCCGCAGTTTCTGGCCCGGATAAAGCATATAACCTTCCCTTTGGCAATGCGGCACCAGGAATTAGCTCAATGGCGCAATCATAAGGCCGATGGGGAGGCAGAATGTCTGCATTGCCCTTGGAGAACACATCAGCAAACTCCTGGTACTCCACGGGAATGAGTTCAGGAATGGCAGCAGCTATTCTGACTGGAAACGAAATACATTCCTTATCACAGAAGGCACCCCATTGAGAAATCTCCCCTGACCGCCAATCAATGGTGGGATTGTGAAAGGCCAGCCAAGGGTGACCCAGAACCACTGGAACTGCTGGGCAATGGGTAAGGAAGAACTCGATTTTTTCAGAATGAAGAGCTCCTACCGTAAGTAGTACAGGGGGTGTACAGAGGGAAATAACCCCATTGGACAGTGGACTCCCATCTAAGCCATGCATGGTGACACACCTACCCAAAGATAACTGAGGAATGCCTAAGGCCTTAGCCCAAGTTAAATCCATAAAGTTTCCTGCGGCTCCACTGTCGACAAAAGCCGACACCGAGGAACTGAGGCTGCCAAAGGAAACCTTAGCTGGGACTAAAAGGGAGTTATTCGAGGAGATAAGCTGCAGACCTAGGTGAACCCCATCACAATTCACCTGGTCAAGGCGTTTCCCGACTTATTCGGACAATTACGAGCAAAATGTCCCTTACCCCCACAGTACAAACAAAGACCAGAGTTTTGCCTTCTGGCTCTCTCTTCAGGAGACAACCGGGAGAGACCCATCTGCATGGGCTCCTCTATGTCCTCAGGGATGGAATATACACATGGAGATGACCTGACCGATGCTCCTTTTTCAGCCTTCCGCTCTCTGAGACGACGATCAATCTTAATAGAAAGCTCCATGAGTTTATCGAGAGTCTCAGGAGCGGGATACTGGAGGAGACTGTCTTTAATAGATTCTGATAAGCCGAGGCGAAACTGACTGCGCAGGGCTGGGTCATTCCAGCCACAGTCGTTCGACCACCGGCGAAACTCTGTACAATAAACCTCTGCAGGATTCCTACCCTGTCTGAGAGCGCGCAACTGACCTTCAGCGGATGCCTCTCTATCAGGGTCATCATATAATAGTCCTAAAGACCCAAAAAAAGCGTCTACTGACAATAACACCGGATCATCTGCTTTTAAACCAAATGCCCAAGTCTGGGGATCCCCCTGGAGCAAAGAAATAATAATCCCGACCCGCTGAGATTCAGTACCCGAGGAGATCGGTCTTAAACGAAAATAAAGTTTACAGGATTCTTTAAAATTAAAAAACTCTTTTCTATCACCAGAAAAACGGTCAGGCAAATGCATTTTTGGTTCAGAAACTACCCTCGGGGAAGTTCGTAAAAGATCTTCCTGCGACTTCACCCGAAGGGAAAGATCCTGAACCATCTGAGTAAGTTCTTGAATCTGACTGACTAAGAGCTGACCAGGATTTGGTCCTAACCCTGTTGGATTCATGAGGCCGACAATTTACAAAAACTGAATAAGAAAAAATTAAACTCCGTTTAATTTTAAGTTTTGGTATGGCCGGTAATAATGTTATGATTCCAGCACTCCTGACCAAAGGAGATTTTATGACAAGGACCAGAGCGCTGGAATGGAATGCAGGTAACGGGAGCAGGAAAGACTAGTTGCCCCTGGCGCCCTAACTCTATTGTCTCACCCGTGCTATCGGAAATCCCCTGCGAGACTATGGTTTCTTGAGCCCCTGGCAGCCACGTTTGAAGGGCGGATTATGTCTGCCCAACTCCGGTGCCCCCCGGTCTTAGTGAGAGACAAAGGGAAATCCGAGGCAGGATGATAACAAGAGGACCTCTGACTGACAACAGGCCTGGGGCAACAAGCTAACTAACAAAACTTGAAGTATGTGCGGAAACCCGCCAGGGAAAAGGACAACCAAAATCCACTTGTCCAATACTCCTACCCAGCACCGCTGGATACCAGAGTGGACCTGTGGAAGCGGAACCCTCCGCGAAATGCTCCAAAACACAAATAATAAATAATAAAGCGGACAAGCCGCAACACACGGCAAAGCCGCGACTCACGAACACCACTGGATGTTATACGGTGATAAGTCAGGACTCCAGGAATAAGATGACAACTTCCGAGTTCAGGACTTCCGAATACTGGAATGACCGGATACAGCAAGACTGGAAACAGACTCTCAGCAAACAGAGACAGCATGCAGGAAGCTATTACCAGCGTCTGTGAGAAGTCCTGAGAGTGCATATGAACAGGAGTCCTCCAATCCGGTGCTGACAGGGCTAATTACCTACATGCCGTGCAGCTGCCTTGCTGCACGGCCAGGAAACAGGTGTAGACTCATTAAACCCTGGACCCAGCAACGGGGAACGCGGTCCGTCAGTGGCGTCCCCGTTGCTAGGGTCTGTGCGACTCAGTGCGCCCGGCGTCCAGCGTTGCCAGGGAGCCAGCGGCTGTCCACGTACGGCGTCCCTGGTTGCTAGGCGCCGGGCCGCACCGACGAGCGGACCCCGGTGCCTAACACTTATCAGATTTACGGACCAAGGCCCTCATTCTGAGTTGTTCGCTCGGTAATTTTCTTCGCATCGCAGCGATTTTCCGCTAATTGCGCATGCGCAATGTTCGCACTGCGACTGCGCCAAGTCAATTTGCTAAGAAGTTTGGTATTTTACTCACGGCATTACGAGGTTTTTTCTTCGTTCTGGTGATCGGAGTGTGATTGGCAGGAAGTGGGTGTTTCTGGGTGGAAACTGGCCGTTTTATGGGAATGTGTGAAAAAACGCTGCCGTTTCTGGGAAAAACGCGTGAGTGGATGAAGAAACGGGGGAGTGTCTGGGCGAACGCTGGGTGTGTTTGTGACGTCAAACCAGGAACGACAAGCACTGAACTGATCGCACTGGAAGAGTAAGTCTCGAGCTACTCAGAAACTGCACAGAAAAATCTTTTCGCAATATTGCGAATACTTCGTTCGCAATTCTGCTAAGCTAAGATTCACTCCCAGAGGGCGGCGGCTTAGCGTGTGCACTGCTGCGAAAAGCGGCTAGCGAGCGAACAACTCGGAATGAGGGCCCAAGAGCGAAGACTTGGAGAACCGGGAAAGGAGATGCAATCTCCGGATACGCAACATACCAGAATCAGTCCCCCCAGCAGACCTTGAAGCATACCTTCACAAATTTTTCTCCTATGTCGTCCCTGACATCGGTCTACGGCAACTTAATCTAGAGAGGGCTCATAGAGCTCTAAGACCTAAGCCACATGAAGGTGATCCCCCAAGAGATGTCGTTATACGCTTTCTCAGCTTCAAGGACAAAGAATTGGTTCTTCATCCGACTAGAGGAAAACCGCACATACTATTCGAAAATGCTAAACTGCAGTTTTATCAAGATCTCGCCCCATCCACGATCATCAAAAGAAGAGAACTTAGGGACCTGACGAGCGCTCTCCGCACTCGCGGTATTCGTTATTGCTGGGGCTTTCCTTTCAAACTGCTCATCGATCTCAATGGAAAGACAGTAGTCATCAGAGATCCCACTGAAGGGAAGGACTTCTTGGCCCACTTAGAGGACTCTGGTCCCCCCCTGCGAGTCATTCCAACCTGTAATTGAATGTTCTACTCTCATGGCCCGAAACTGGTCGGGTTCTACTCCTGAGACTGTCATTTTGATCTCGCAAGTATCCGTTCAAATTTCATACCTTACTATGTCTGTAACTCCGAGCTAAGTTGTGTTTGTTTTTTGGCAAGTCTTGCCCCCTCGGTTGCGCCCTGGGTGTGCGGGTGAGGAGCTTCTTTTCTCCTCCCGCGTACCTTTATGGGGGTGCCTGATGGGTCACGCGGTTTGCACCATTCCACACAGTCTAAAGCGACTTGTTATTGTTTACTTATTTACTGTTACAGTACTGCTTCTAATAGGATACTTGCTCTGCCTGATACTCTCTGGTTGTTTTTGTTCACCCGTTCTCGGCCATAACAAATGTATTGCTGTTGTGTTCCTTTTTTTTTTTTTCTATCCTCATTGATGCCTAGGGTGGGCTGCTTATGTTTTCTACCTTTATTAAACCGCAAGGTGCCTATTGTCCTCCTTACTGGGCGATGACTCGCCTTGATTCCCCCCGAAGCACCCCGAGGATGTTTACCATGTTATGTAAGTCTTTAGGTCTAGGTCGTTGTTTTTTCTTGACTACTTCAAAGCGATTATTTCTAGTTTTACGTGATATATTCAATACTTTATGTATATGCTATGTAGGACTTATGTTCTAATATATATGTGTGTACGTATATATGTACAATTTTTTTTCTCCTCCTCTTCCTAAGAAACCACTGGTGGGACATGACCCTCACCACTTTAACTTTTTTACCCTCACTTACTTGCTTTCCTCGCTCTACTGCTATAGGTGTTTTACCTTTACACTTTCTCCCCATTCCCCCTTGAGGTGACCCAAGGGAAAATCGGTTTCACCTCAAATTGGACCGCTTTGGTCCCAACATCTGTGTGCTTATTCCTCCGCTGGACGTGAGGATTCTCCACGCAGACTCTCCCTGTTCTCACCCCCATATCTCTCAGTGTATCTTCTACTCTTCCTAGTCCCTGACAGGTCGGGTGCTCTAATCCCCCCCCCTCCTTTTTGTTTATTTATTTTTTATTTTTTTCTCTCGCCTTTCTTTCTGAACCTCGGACACCATGTCTCTAACTCTAGCGTCCATGAACGTCAAGGGATAAATACTCCCCAAAAACACTCCTCACTGTTCAGGTCCTTACAAACCCTTCGTTCGGGAATAGTTTTTATTCAAGAGACACATTTCAAAGCCACCTCTCACCCATCCCTGGAATCTAAAAGATATCCTACTGTTTTCTACTCCTCTAGCCAAACTAAACATAATGGAGTGGCGATCATGCTTCACAATAAAATCCCATTTACCCTTGATTCTGTTCACGAGGACTCTGATGGGCGTTATATTATTCTGATTGGTAAATTGGGTTATTTGGAATGTACAATAGCTAACCTATACGCACCGAACTCTGGCCAAGCTTCTTTTTTTAATTCTTTTTTTTTTCACATAACTAACTAAGATTAGAAAGGGCTACCTACTTCTAGGAGGTGACTTTAATGCAGTCCTCAACAATTCTTTGGATAGGTCCTCCTCCACGCCCCCAGCACAAACCAGCTCTTCAAGCCGTTCCCTAAATAAACACGTCACAGAGTCTGGTCTTTTCGATGTTTGGAGAGCCCTCAACCCCACCTCTCGGGACTATACATTTTTTTCAACGCCACATCACACTTATTCCCGAATAGATCTTTCTTTGTTGTGCCTTAGTAGCTACACATATCGTAGGCTCCACTATAGTCTCCAACCCGTGGTCAGATCACTCCATTGGGACTGCCTCCTTTGACTTTCTAGATATCCCTATATCTCGCCCTCCGTGGCGTTTGAATGAAACATTACTGAAAATCCTGCAATTTCAAGACAAGATTAACTCTGCCATAACAGATTATTTCTCTCTTAATAATGTTGACCCTCCCTGTTCTCCCTTGGTCTGGGAAGCACACAAGTCTGTTATTAGAGGCCACATAATTAGCTATGCCTCACATAGAAATAGAGAATACAAATTAAAGCTGAAAACCCTCACGGACGAGGTTCACACTTTAGAAACCCAACATAAACGGTGCCCTACCCGAGTTCTATTTAATCAACTTACTGTTGCTAGGGTTGCACTGAACGCATTGTTAACCAAAAAAAACAGAGAAATCTCTACGCTGGCTTCAGCATTTTATGAAAAAAGCAACAAAGCTGATACCTTTTTAGCCAACAGACTTAAAGCTAGGAAAGCTCAGACGGCTATTAAAGCCCTGAAAGATGATACGGGGACTCTTCAGTACAACCCGTCTGTTATCAACTCCCTCTTTAAAACATACTATGAAAAATTGTATAACACCTCGGTTTCCCCAAACACCTTACCCCCGGGTACTCCCTCGAGCTCAGATTTTCTCACTTCCTGTGACCTTCCTCGCGTGGATTCGGAGACTTAGCTGGGCTTGGATAGACCCATCACTGATGATGAAGTAAAGTTAGCCCTCCAATCACAAAAACCTTCTAAAGCCCCGGGACCAGATGGTTTTCCAATGTCCTATTATAAGATTTTTCAGTCGACTTTGGTCCCTCATCTCTCCCAAATGTTTAATCTGGTTCTAGAAGTGTCACCCTTTCATTACCAAACTATTAGGGCCACGATTACAGTTATTCCCAAGCCTGGCAAAGACTCTCAATCCGTCACTAATTACCATCCCATTTCACTCCTCAACACTGATTTGAAAATCTTTGCTAAAATCCTGGCCACTCGACTTAACCCAATTCTTCCTTCCCTGATTGACCCTGATCAAGTGGGTTTTGTCCCCTCCAGGCAGGCACTGGACAATACTAGAAGAACTGTTGATGTTATCCAACACATTAACGCTACCAAACTACCTTCTCTAGTGCTCGCCTTGGACGCGGAGAAAGCCTTCGATAGGGTTTCATGGCCATTTTTGCACCAAACCCTTATGCAGTTCAGTCTTCGAGGGAAATTCCTACAAGCTATACAGGCCTTATATCATACTCCATCTGCTGCGGTCCACGCAGGTGGACTTTTGTCTGATCCCTTCTCTGTTACCAATGGAACCAGGCAAGGGTGCCCTTTGTCACCTCTCATATTTGCACTTATCATCGAACCTCTTGCATCTCACATCCGTGCCAACCCCGACATATCAGGTGTATCAATTAATTGCTCTCAATACACCCTTTCCTTATTCGCGGATGACATTCTCTTAACACTAACCAACCCACTCATCTCCCTTCCAAACCTCTTCCGCGAACTCAACACATATGGCGGTCTTTCAGGTTACAAAATAAATCACTCAAAATCTGAGGCGCTTCCTCTCCATATTCCAGGTGCTGCTAAAAACCTATTGCAATCTAATTTTTCATTCTCATGGCGAAATAAGTCATTGCAATATTTAGGTGTTCAAATAACAAAGTCGTATGGCTCACTTTATCGCGCTAACTACCCCTCACTTTTCAGGTCGATTCACAATGATCTTCAGCTCTGACGGTCCTATTTCCTGTCCTGGATCGGTCGCATCAATGCAATAAAAATGAACGTGCTCCCAAGGCTGCTATCTCTTTTTCAAACACTCCCTATACGGGTTCCGTCTCATACTCTGCAGGCCCTTCAATCATCGTTCGGTAAATTTGTCTGGAACCACAAAAAAGCGCGAATAAGGCTTGATATTCTGGCTAAACACACACAAAATGGGGGACTTGGTCTACCCATACTCCAACGTTACTATGATGCGGCCAGTCTTAGTCAGATGATTGCATGGCATTCCCCTCGACACACTAAACGATGGGTCGACCTGGAAAGTGACTTGGCTGCTGTTCCTTCGATTTCTTATTTACCGTGGCTGCACCACACACATTATGCCCAAGCTATTGCTTCCTCTCCTTCGGCAGGGCTAACTTTGCAACACTGGGTGTCACTTAATAAGAGGTTGAAGTTAGCCACTTCCCCGTCCCCTCTAACCCCTCTTTGGTTTAACCCCGCCTTCCCACATGGACTTTCGCCCGCGATGGCTCTTCCCTGGACCTCATTGGGGATCACGCGAGTTCATCACATTGTGGACAGGCACGCTCTAAAGTCTTTTGCGGATTAACAAGAAAAATTCGGAATTCCTAATTCTCTGCATTTTCAGTACTTACAAATTTGTCACTTTATATCATCTCTCCACCTATCGTACCTATTGCAAATTCCGACCCCCCTAGAAAGATTTTGCATGTACAACTCTAACGATAAGGGGGCTATCTCATTTTTATATAAATCTATTTTGACTTTAGACCCCCCCCCCCCTTGAACCTCATGAACAGAATTGGGAAACGGATTTAGGGTTACATCTGGCAACAGAGGAATGGAACTTAATCCGTACAGCGATATCTAAATGTTCCATAAGTGTGGCCATACATGAAAATGCATACAAGGTCTATACCAGATGGTACTTAGTACCTGAGAAACTTCATCGCATTTATCCAAATACATCTAATTTATGCTGAAGACATTGTGGGGAAGTGGGCTCATTCTACCACATCTGGTGGTCATGCCCTGTGATTACCCGTTATTGGGGTATGGTTAGGTCCCTTATTAATGCCCTTGTTGAGCCCACGACACCCCCTTCTCCAGTGAACTTACTACTCTGTGCCCCAATAGACAATGTCTCCATTGAAACGAACAAATTGATTCTCCATATCTCGGGCGCGGCTAAATACCAGATAGCGCGTAATTGGAAAGCTGCTACAGCCCCTGACAAACAGGAGCTACTGAACAGAATCTGGTTCATTTCAAGGATGGAATACATAACCAGCCTACAAAATAATACGGTACTAAAGTTTCACTCCATATGGCTCCCTTGGTATAGGCTTCACAATACCCCTCTTCCAGGTCTTGGTTAAGGCTTTGACTCCTTCCCGCTCTCTCCACCCCCTCTTTTTTTTTTTTTTTACCCCGACCTGTTGGGGACCTTCTCTTTTCATCTTTCACCGTTACCCTTCCTCTCCTACTCTTCCCTACTTTCCCCTATTCCCCCACTCCTCCAGCTTATAGTCTTTCTCTGAGTTATGTTTATAGTTGTTTTTCAACAAATTTTCTAGACACCTTTTACCTACCTTTCGCTAAGAAAAAATATTAGCTGACAAGGTCTCTTTATAGTTTGATTATTATTGTTTATATGATAGTGGCTTTTTTTGGTTCACTTTTTGTATGTACATTTTCTTTTTTATACAGAGATGTCTTACTTGACGATGCATGTGTGCATGCTTGTGTGGGTGTATGTGTGTGTGCGCGTACGTGTGCGTGTGCACGCATCCACCTTCCTTTTTTTTCTCTCTTTCTTATTATTGTACGCATGTATTGAATCAATTACTCACTTACTCCTGGCATTTGTTTGCTACCCTTTGACCCTTAGCTGTCATCTCTGTAACCGTTTGTAACCGTTTGTATTTTCAATAAAAATGTAAGTGTGCTCTTAATACCGGTATACATACATAAATGACACAGGACAAACATATAAGATTAAATCGAGAGGTATGAATCCTGCTGTATTGGTAGAGGAGCTTATGCGATTTATTCTACCAAAATAGCATGTAAGGTGCTTAATGATTGTAACTCCTATTTGGTACTGTGTCCAAAAAAGTGCTTAAATGTATCTAATCCTTGATACAAAGTACAGTCTCTCCAGCCAGGGTCTTTAACCAGTGATTAGACAGTACTAGTCAATATGGATCTCTAGTTTTCCTACCTTGTAATTTTTCTTCCTGAAGTCATCCATCAATTTGAAGGTTTGTATTTCGCAGTCTTCTTTCCTTGAACAGTTTCTTTCGATTCTCCTCATTTGCCCTTTCGGGATGTTTGAAAGCCACTGAGGGTGATGGTTGCTTCTTTCATCAAGGTAATTATTACAGTCAACAGGTTTGATGTATGTTTTGGATTCAATGACATTGTTCTGGATGAAAAGGAGGAATAAGAAGACGGGACTATGGATCATCTGGCATCCTGATGAAGCCTGTGCTGTACAGGCAAAACGCGTCGATCGCAGAACAACGGATTGGACACACGTTATTGAACACACTGACCACTGTTGTGGATTCAACTTGTCTGCCGGCAGACACCTGTTTCCTTTCAACCTATACAAGACTCTTACAGCGGCAAACGGACCACCAGTGGGACTTACAAATAGCGGTGAGTGAACTTTTGGATCTCATCCATATTGACTAGTACTGTCTAATCACTGGTTAAAGACCCTGGCTGGAGAGACTGTACTTTGTATCAAGGATTGGATACATTTAAGCACTTTTTTGGACACAGTACCAAATAGGAGTCACAATCATTAAGCACCTTACATGCTATTTTGGTAGAATAAACCGCATATGCATCTCTACCAATACAGCAGGATTCATACCTCTCGATTTAATCTTATATGTTTGTCCTGTGTCATTTATGTATGTATACCGGTATTAGGAGCACACTTACATTTTTTAACAAGTTAATCTTTCCTTGAGTTATTAAACATATTGAAGTGTAATCATCCTTTTATGAGCTTTCACATCAATCACACACTGCATATAGAATTAATTAACTCTTCTAATCATTGTATTTCAAAAATTGGATACCTATAGATTCTCTTTTTATTTCATTTAGAAAAATAAATATCTTTAATTCTTTTATCTTTATTCGTATTATTGTCTTTTGTCTAATAGCACTGGGAGTAACCAAAACAATCTCTCCCCTATCTCTCCCTCTTCCCCTCCATCTATCTCATATATCCTCCCCATCTGTGTCACTGTCACATGTATCTCCCTCCCCCCTCTTCTACCTGACCCTCTCTCCCCCATCCCTCACTCTGATCTCTGTCTTCCTACCATCTCTCATATCTTCCTCCCATCTGTTTCTCTCATTTGTGTCCCCTACCTCCTCATACTGTATCTCTTTCTTTTCTGACCAGCCATCTGTATCTCTCTCACATCTATTGTCTTTCCCCTTGTCTCTTCCTTATTCCTGTCCCCTTTTCACCTAATTTCTTTGAATGTAATTTCTGGCTCCCTCCACCTCCCATGTCACCACCTTCCTGCAGGTGAAGGGGCTGAAGGTGTGAATGGGTGCATATGTGGGGGGCGAGCCAAGTGTATGGTGAGTAAGGTGAAATAGTGGCACCTCTTTGCACCTACAAGAGGTTACAGACCTTCATTCTGCTTTAACTACTCCAGCGCGCGCGCGTGTGTGTGTGTGTGTGTGTGTGTGTTGGGGTGGGGTGCCTATTTCATCCTGTCCCTAGCAGCAGCCAATGAGAGCCCTGAGATGTGCTGGACCTTCCCACTTCTCTTGTGTGCAACTGTGGAGACAGACTTCTAAGGTGACTATACTGTATAATAGTATTTTGTTAGATTTTATGTTTACACAAATCAACATAATGGTACAGTACATATATCTCCACCACTAACTCACCTACTGTACATAGCAACTCATTATATTAATTCATATTTGCACATTATCATTTGGGACCAGTGTGCTATTTTATCACCGAAACAGTGCCACTATAATTTCCATGGCAAATGAACCAAAAATCATCAATTTGTAAACAGTCGGTTTAGTATTAGAAAGATCCTGTGATATTGAAAAATTCTTCAGTATGTTGCAAAAAGTGAAGAATTGGGCTTCTTGTTTGCTTTTAGGAGACAGCAGATATTTATTTTACAGTTTATTTTTAAGCTATCCCTGTAAAGTAAGAACACAGAAGTCATGACAGTTTCACGATCGGTGTGTAAGAGATGGAGGGGGGAATCTGAATCTGCTCTGTGAGCTGTGGTTAGAAAAGAAATCTCAGCGTAACTCTGCAAATATAATGGCCCTCATTCCGAGTTGATCGGTCGCAATGCGAATGTAGCAGAGTTACACACGCTAAGCCGCCGCCTACTGGGAGTGTATCTTAGCTTCTTAAAAGTGCGACCGAAGTAATCGCAATATTGCGATCACAAACCTCGTAGCAGTTTTGGAGTAGCTTCAGACTTACTCTGCCTGTGCGATCAGTTCAGTGCTTGTCGTTCCTGGTTGACGTCACAAACACACCCAGCGTTCGCCCAGGCACTCCCACCGTTTCTCCGGCCACTCCTGCGTTTTTTCCGGAAACGGTAGCGTTTTCAGCCACACGCCCCTGAAACGCCGTGTTTCCGCCCAGTAACACCCATTTCCTGTCAATCACATTACGATCGCCGGAGCGATGAAAAAGCCGTGAGTAAAATTACTTTATACATAGCAAAGTCACTTGGCGCAGTCGCAGTGCGAACATTGCGCATGCGTACTAAGCGGATTTTCATTGCGATGCGATGAAAAATACCGAGCGAACAACTCGGAATGAGGGCCAATGTTTTGCAACTGCAGTTGACAGACACATTTAGAATTTTAATATCCTAAAGTAAAGCATTATATTTTTCTGTATAAAAAAATCGTTCACATATGTTTATAATTAGAAGTATATTAAATTCAGGAGAGAATTGTGGCTAATTTTTGTAAAATGATGACTAAACAATAAAAAAATAGAAGAACAGAATTAATTACAGAAAAAATAAGATTGCATGATACAGGGACATCTTAAGCGTGGAGGGGGCCCGTGTGCAGACTCCGGGTGGGCCCCCTCCTCTCCACGACGCTCTAGGCTCCGACACTGTGCCGGAGCCTACTGCGCATGCGCAGGTCTCCAGAAACATGGCGCCCGCCATGTTCTGGAGACAAAATTTAAAGTTCGCATGCGCAGCAGCCATTTTGGAGTGGATTTTGTGCTTGACGGAGGTGGCTGAAGCATCCGACGCTGAACTCCAGAGAGGTGAGTACTAAAATATGGGTGCAATGTGTGCGGTGTAGGGCCCCCCTGGACCCAGGGGCCCATGTGCACCATACACATTGCACCCATTATAGAAAAGCCAATGGCATGATGGGTGATTTACCTATTTTTTCTTAGGAAATGATACTTGGTAATATTTGAAAGGGAAAGTTGAGAGTAGTATATTTGAAAGCGTAAATCAGAATATACAAACAATGAAACTCCTGCATTCTAAGTAAAAGATTTTGTTAATAAAATTGTGTTAGAAATTTGTGTTCAAAAGTTATTATTTATTAATAGTAAAGTCTACAATGCGATCAATCCCAAACTTTGTTTCAAAAACGACTTTTTATGGACACAATTTACTAACACAACTTCTTTAACAAAATGTTTCACCTAGAGGCCAGGTTTACATAGAAAGTTAGAAACACATAGAAAGAGAATTTGGTGGCAGATAACAACCACTCTTATCTGCCCTAAACACATGTACATGCACACACTAGTGGCGCAAATCTCGTAGTCCTAGCAACTTCCTCACATATAAGAATAGGGCTTAAAGTGGTCCTGGATAGGTGGTGGAACTTATTTCCTCCGCCTCCTACACCCTCCTCCATTAGGCGGAGCTAGGGCCACTATTAATATTTTTGCCACCCCCCTGCAATCTATAAATTGGTGCCCTATCTCCCATACGTTATAAATGCCAGTGGTCTCACAAGGAAGGAGCATCATCACACAGTAGTACCCCCAATTCAAATGTCGCCACACAGTAGCACAGTCTTAGTCACATTACACCGCACATAGTACATTACATAGTAATGCCCCTTATTCAGATTAAGTCACTCATTGGTGCCCCTTAATCGTGTTACATCATTCAGTGGTGCCCCTTATTCATTTACACTACACAGTGGTATCCCTTATAAACTTTATGCCACAGAGTAGTGCCATTTGTACACAATGCCCACAGCAGTGGCCCATATACATAATGCCCACAGTAGTAGTGCTTCTTATGGACATAATGCCCACAGTAGTAGATCCCCTTACATATAATGTGCATAATAGTAGTTCCCCTTGGGCATAATGCCCACAGAAGTTTCCCTTATACAAATCTCCACTTATACATATAATGCCCACAGAAGTGCCGCTTATACATATAATGCACACATTAGTGCCCCTTATACATGATAATGCTCACAGTAGTAGTGCCCCTCACATACATAATGTCCACAGTAGTGTCCCTTATATAAATCTCTGCCTCTTTCATTCCAGCAGCTCCATGCCCTGTGTCCCTCCAGCAGCTTCCCCATCTCTTTGTGGTATTCCAGCCCCCTCACACCTTGTCTTCAGCATGCTCAGTGCATGCTCCTCCAGGTGGAGAAGGACCATGGAGCTGCCAGGACCTGAGGAAGGGGGAGATGGCAGCAGCTCATTAGTGACACTAGTGCAATCTGCATCATCTATTGACATGGGTGGTGGGGCTGGCTTCTCTGTTGGAATTACTTTGCAGGTCAATGGAGGAGGTGGAACTAGTTCCACCTACCATTAGAGGTGATGGAACTCAGTTCCACCATGTTCCCCTCCACTTTAATGCTTGAGACTATCTACCACTCTTATCGTAATGACATGGACACTGCCAAACAAACATATTTCCAATCCCTCATCTCAGCTCAAGCCATTAACCCCAAGCAACTTTTTAATACATTTATATTACTTCAAAACCCTCCTTCACCCAACTCATAAGCTACTATCAGTTAGGCTTTTATTCCCAACACTCCACAGAGAAAGCACTGACTAAAGTGAATGATCTAATCACTGCTAAATCTAAAGGCCATTACTAACTTTTTTCTTCTAGATCTCTCTTCTGCTTTTGTCACTGTTGACTCTCTTCTCATACAAACACTACAATCTCCTCAGGACGCAGTCCTTTCTTGGTTCTCATCCTCCTCTTTACTACTTCTATCAGTTGGAGTACCACAAGACTCAGTCTTAGGTAGGGCTGGCCTGAGACAATTTGTTTTGGTAAGCAAATATACATTTTGGTTTCCATTAGTGGTGTGGCTTCATGGGGAAGGGGTGTGGCCACATAAAAGTACCAATTCATATTACACCACACAGTATTGTCCATTACTCACACTACATCTCACAGTAGTGCCTTTTATGCACATTAGACTTAATGGACCTACTTCAGTTAGGCTTTTATTCCCAATACTCCACATAGACAGCACTGACTAAAGTGAATGATCTGTTCACTGTTAAATCTAAAGGCCATTACTCAATTCTTATTCTTCTAGATGCTACTTTTGACACTGTTGGCCACTCTCTTCTCATAACTCAAACCATACAATCCCTAGGTCTTCAGGAAACAGCCCTCTCTTGATTCTCATCCTACCTATGTAATTGTTCTTTCAGAGTTCGGTTCTCTTATTCCACCTCCTCTTCACTACCTGTATCAGTTGGAGTATCGTAAGCCTCAGCCTTAGGCCCTCTGCTTTTCTCAATCTATACCACATCTCTTGGCAAACCAATCATCTCTCTTGGATTTCAGTATTATCTGTACGCAGATGATGCTCAAATCTACCGATCCACCCCAGATTTGTCACCATCGGTACTGGTCCGTGTCAATGAATGCCTTTTTGCTGTTTCCTCTTGGATGTCATCTCGCAGTCTGAAACTTAATATTTACAAAACATAATTGATTATATTTCCACCGTTCAATATAGAGATGAGCGGGTTCGGTTCTCAGAGAACCGAACAGTACCGAACTTCACCATTTGAGTCCGGTTCCGAGCAAGGCTCGGGTTTTCCCGCCTGACTCGGAAACCCAAACAAGGCAAAACGTCATCATCCCGCTGTTGGATTCTCACGGGATTTGGATTCCATATAAGGAGCCACACGTTGCGGCCATTTTCACTCCAGTCTCGGAGAGTGTAGTGAGAAGATGTGTCTCCGTCCTCATTGTCTGTGTGGGGGTGGGAAAGTGGGGTGGCGAGTCTAGTGCTGTGTTGTGCTGCTCAGTCCAGTCCAGTGTAGTCAGTGTCTTATGTTGCATCAGTCCAGCCAGTCACAGTGTAGCTGTGTAAGTCCCTTTCATTGGTGCTGTGTTGTCCTGCATAAGACCAGGGGAAGTGTCTTGTGCAACATCAGTCCAGTGACCAGTCACAGTGGTGGTGTCCTCTGCTGCCATATATCCAGTGTTACTGCTGTATAATTCCCGTGATACTGACATATATTTCCTGTGATACTGGCATTTAATTCTCGGAATACCGGCGTATAATTCCCGTGATACTGGTGTATAATTCATGTGATACTGGTGTATAATTCCTGTAATATTGCCATATAATTCTCAGAATACTGGTGTATAATTCCTATGATATTTCCGTACAATTCCTGTGATATTGCCATATAATTCTCGGAATACTGGCGTATAATTCCTGTGACACTGGCATATAATTCCAGTTACCCTTCCGTGTAATTCCATATAAATCCATATAATTCCGTATAAATCCAGTCCAGTGGTGCTGCCATATAAGTTCAGTGGTGCTGTCCTGTGCCGTATATTATTTACTCCAAATAAAGGGGTTATTAATATTTAATCCAAATACTTTTTACAGGGTTAGCCCTGTGAGGTGTAGGGGTACACTCTCTTGTGCCGCATATTGTGTTATACAACTCCAGAAAAATAATGGAGATCAAACATTTGGAGGATAAAATAGGGAAAGATCAAGAACCACTTCCTCCTAGTGCTGAAGCTGCTGCCACTAGCCATGACATAGATGATGAAATGCCAGCAACGTCGTCTGCCAAGGCCGATGCCCATTGTGATAGTAGAGGGCATGTAAAATCCAAAAAGCCAAAGTTCAGTAAAAAGACCCAAAAAATAAGATTTTACTCACCGGTAAATCTATTTCTCGTAGTCCGTAGTGGATGCTGGGACTCCGTAAGGACCATGGGGATTAGCGGCTCCGCAGGAGACTGGGCACAACTAAAGAAAGCTTTAGGACTACCTGGTGTGCACTGGCTCCTCCCACTAAGACCCTCCTCCAGACCTCAGTTAGGATACTGTGCCCGGAAGAGCTGACACAATAAGGAAGGATTTTGAATCCCGGGTAAGACTCATACCAGCCACACCAATCACACCGTATAACTCGTGATACTATACCCAGTTAACAGTATGAAATATAACTGAGCCTCTCAACAGATGGCTCAACAATAACCCTTTAGTTAGGCAATAACTATAAACAAGTATTGCAGACAATCCGCACTTGGGATGGGCGCCCAGCATCCACTACGGACTACGAGAAATAGATTTACCGGTGAGTAAAATCTTATTTTCTCTGACGTCCTAAGTGGATGCTGGGACTCCGTAAGGACCATGGGGATTATACCAAAGCTCCCAAACGGGCGGGAGAGTGCGGATGACTCTGCAGCACCGAATGAGCAAACTCTAGGTCCTCCTCAGCCAGGGTATCAAACTTGTAGACTCTTACAAAATTGTTTTAACCCGACCAAGTAACAGCTCGGCAAAGTTGTAAAGCCGAGACCCCTCGGGCAGCCGCCCAAGAAGAGCCCACTTTCCTCGTGGAATGGGCTTTTACAGATTTAGGGTGCGGCAGTCCAGCCGCAGAATGTGCAAGTTGAATCGTGCTACAGATCCAGCGAGCAATCGTCTGCTTAGAAGCAGGAGCACCCAGCTTGTTGGGTGCATACAGGAGAAATAGCGAGTCAGTTTTCCTGACTCCAGCTGTCCTGGAAACATATACTTTTCAGGGCCCTGACTACGTCCAGTAACTTGGAATCCTCCAAGTCCCAAGTAGCCGCAGGCACCACAATAGGTTGCATGCAGAATTCTTGGCGCAACATTTAAAGACAAAGACTGATGTCAGACTGAAAATAACATTTAATATCAAGTTAAAAAATAGTTTAATAAGCATAAAATTAAATTAAAAAATGATAAGTTCATTCAATGGATATAGTCCACTCTGTAATGAACCAATTCAAAATTAAAAGTCAATGCCTCAACGGCAAAAATTGTCCTGAGACCTGGTATCCTTAGCCAAATAGGCTTTATGATGTATTTTATTAAACCAGTCTATAGCAGTATTCCAACGGTACAGCCTCTTGTCTTTCTACACTTTGCTCTGTAAATAGCTTAATCCACATTGGGAACTTTTCCGCAGCATACAGTCATATAGATAACTTTATGGGGGTAAATCCACTATTTTTCTGGTGACACTTTAGCCAATTACAGCGCTCATGTACCTGTTACTGGTAGTATGGTGGATCCCCCGTCTCTGCCGTCCTCGTTCCCCTCTGATAATGTCAGCCGCCTCCCAGAGCCGCGGTGATCCGTCGTTCTACACAGCTGGCAGTCTGTGGAACGCACCGCTCTGGCTTCCGGTTTCGCGGTTTCCGGCTTCCGGTGACGTTAGCCGGCGTGTGTGTGTGGTCCGTAGAAGATTCGGGCTCGTACTTGCTGTAGAACAGTGGTGCAGCTTCCAACGCGTTTCCCCCCTTAGGGGCTTCGTCAGGGATAGCTGCTTCCAAAATGTAGTCCTCTTTTAAAGGTTACATTAATTGATCCTAATTCCACCTCAGTGTGCTCATTCCCACAATAGGTTGGTTCACATGAAAAACTGATACCACCTTAGGAAGGAATTGGGAACGAGTCCTCAATTCCGCCTTATCCATATGAAATACAGATAAGGGCTTTTGTATGACAAAGCCGCCAATTCTGATACACGCCTGGCCGACGCCAAGGCCCACAGAATGACCACTTTCCACGTGAGGTATTATAGCTCCACGGATTTAAGTGGCTCAACCCAATGCGACTTCAGGAAATCCAACACCACGTTGAGATCCCACGGTGCCACTGGAGGCACAAACGGGGCTGACTATGCAGCACTCCCTTAACAAAAGTCTGAACTTCAGGCAGTGAAGCCAGTTCAATTTTGGAAGAAAATCGATAGAGCCGAAATCTGGACCTTAATGGAACCCAATTTTAGGCCCATAGTCACCTCTGACTGAAGGAAGTGCAGAAATCGACCTAGCTGAAATTTCTCCTTTAGGGCCTTCCTGGCCTCACAGTACGCAACATATTTCCGCCATATGCGGTGATAATGGTTTGCGTTCACTTCTTTCCTAGCTTTAAATAGCGTAGGGATAACTTCCTCCGGAATTCCCTTTTCTTTCAGGATCCGGCGTTCAACCGCCATGCCGTCAAACGCAGCCGCGGTACGTCTTGGAACAGACAGGCCCCCTGCTGCAGCAGGTCCTGTCTGAGCGGCAGAGGCCATGGGTCCTCTGAGATCATTTTTTTGGAGTTCTGGTTACCAAGCTCTTCTTGGCCAACCCGGAACAATGAGTATAGTTCTTACTCCTCTCCTTCTTATTATTCTCATTACCCTGGGTAAGAGAGGCAGAGAAGGGAACACATACACCGACTGGTACACCCACGGTGTTACCAGAGCGTCCATAGCTATCGCCTGAGGGTCCTTGACCTGGCGCAATATCTTTGTAACTTTTAGTTGAGGCGGGACGCCATCATGTCCACCTGTGGCCTTTCCCAATGGTGTACAATCATTTGGAAGACTTCTGGATGAAGTCCCCACTCTCCCGGGTGGAGGTCGTGTCTTCTGAGAAAGTCTGCTTCTCAGTTGTCCACTCCAGGAATGAACGCTGCTGACAGTGCTAACACATGATTTTCCACCCATCGGAGAATCCTTGTGGCTTCTGCCATCGCCATCCTGCTTCTTGTGCCGCCCTGTCGGTTTACATGAGCGACCGCCGTGATGTTGTCTGACTGGATCAGCACCGGCCGGTGTTGAAGCAGGGGTCTAGCCTGACTTAGGGCATTGTAAATGGCCCTTAGTTCCAGAATATTCATGTGTAGGGAAGTCTCCTGACTTTTCCATAGCCTTGGAAGTTTCTTCCCTGTGTGACTGCCCCCCAGCCTCGAAGGCTGGCATCCGTGGTCACCGGGACCTAGTCCTGTATGCCGAATCTGCGGCCCCCTAGAAGATGAGCACTCTGCAGCCACCACAACAGCGACACCCTGGCCCTTGGAGACAGGGTTATCCGCCGATGCATCTGAAGATGTGACCCGGACCACTTGTTCAACAGATCCCACTGGAAAATCCTTGCATGGGACCTGGCGAATGGAATTTCTTCGTAAGAAGCTACCATCTTTCCCAGGGCTCACGTGCATTGATGCACCAACACCTGTATACGTATTAGGAGGTCTCTGTCTAGAGACGACAACTCCTTGGACTTCTCCTCCGGGAGAAACCCTTTTTATCCTGTTCTGTGTCCAGAACCATACCCAGGAACAGTAGACGCGTCATAGGAACCAGCTGCGACTTTGGAATATTCAGAATCCAGCCGTGCTGTTGTAGCACTTCCCGAGATAGTGCTACTCCGACGAACAACTGCTCCCTGGACCTCGCCTTTATAAGGAGATCGTCCAAGTACGGGATAATTATTTCAGCCATTACCTTGGTAAATACCTCGGTGCCGGGGACAGACCAACGGCAACGTCTGGAATTGGTAATGACAATCCTGTACCACAATTTTGAGGTACTCCTGGTGAAGAGGGTAAATAGGGACATGCAGGTAAGCATCCTTGATGTCCAGTGATACCATGAAATTCTCCAGGCTTGCAATAATCGCCCTGAGCGTTTCCATTTTGAACTTGAACCTTTGTATATGTGTTCAAGGCTTTCAATTTTAGAATGGGTCTCACCGAACCGTCTGGTTTCGGTACCACAACATTTTGGAATAGTAACCCCGGCCTTGTTGAAGGAGGGAGACTGCCGGACACATCCTCAAAAAATCCCCTCAAACATCTGCTGGATACCCTCACTTTCAATACCCATACGGCACCAATTGGACAGCATTTCCCTTGGACATTACCATCTGCGGAGAAATTGGAGTTGTTCCCTACCTGCTTGGAAATGCTTGCATTGGTATGCTTAAAAGGGACACTTTATACTCCACTGCTTTTACCAACTCTCCAACCAATTTTATGGACACAATTCCAGAGGGAGTCCTAGCCAGGGTATGAACGAATTCATATTGAGGAGATATGTGGATGTGTCATTTTATATGATTAATTAATTCCTGATTGTGTTGCTAAAGGCATCTGTGATTTTAAGATATTATTCTTATTAAATTTATTATATATATTTTTTTTTTTCAACATAACCTACCGTCCTGATTTGTTTTAATTGGAGTATATACATTTATACAACTTAGCGCTGGTGATCACTATTTTCATTTGAAGGAGGGGTACCTTGATTTCACCTGCTGGAAGTACAGCTTGTGAATTGCCGCCAGTACTACCTTTCTCCGAGGGCAGCAGGCAAGGCTGATGTGAGGTAACGGCGAGGGGGAGTCGCCTCGAACTCCAGCCTGTATCCCTGTGATACTATTTGCAGAACCTAGGGATCCACCTGTGGGCAAGCCCACCTGTCCCTGAAGTTCCCGAGACGTGCCCCTACCGCACCTGTCTCCACCTGTGGAGCCCCAGCGTCATGCGGTGTACTCAGAGGAAGCGGGGGAAGATTTTTGATCCTGGGAACTGGCTGCTGGTGCAGCTTTTTCCTTCTTCCCTTGTCTCTGTGCAGAAAGGAAGCGCCTTTGACCCGCTTGCTTTTCTGAAGCCGAAAGGACTGTACCTGAAAATACGGTGCTTTCTTAGGCTGTGAGGAAACCTGAGGTAAAAAATTTTCTTCCCAGCTGTTGCTGTGGATACTAGGTCCTAGAGACCATCCCCAAACAATTCCTCACCCTTATACGGCAGAATCTCCATGTGCCTTTTACAGGCAGCATCACCTGTCCACTGCCGGGTTTCTAATACCCTCCTGGCAGAATGGACATTGCATTAATTCTGGATGCCAGCCGGCAAATATCCCTCTGTGCATCCTTTATATATAAGACGACGTCTTTAATATGCTCTATGTTAGCAAAATATTATCCCTGTCTTAGAGTATTAATATTATCTGACAGGGTATCAGACCACGCTGCAGCAGCACTATTTATGCTGAGGCAATTGCAGGTCTCAGTATATAACCTGAGTGTGTATATACAGACTTCAGGATAGCCTCCTGCTTTTTATCAGCAGGCTCCTTCAAGGTGGCCATATCCTAAGACGGCAGTGCCACCTTTTTTGACAAACGTGTGAGCGCCTTATCCACCCTAAGGGATATCTCCCAACGTGACCTATCCTCTGGCGGGAAAGGGTACGCCATCAGTAACTTTTTAGAAATTACCAGTTTCTTATCGGGGGAACCCATGCTTCTTTACACACTTCATTCATTCATCTGATGGGGGAACAAAACACTGGCTGCTTTTTCTCCCCAAAAATAAAACCCCTTTTATGTGGTACTTGGGTTCATGTCAGAAATGCGTAACACATTTTTCATTGCCGAGATCATGTAACGGATGTTCCTAGTGGATTGTGTATATGTCTCAACCTCGTCGACACTGGAGTCAGACTCCGTGTCGACATCTGTGTCTGCCATCTGAGGTAACGGGCGTTTTTTGAGCCCCTGATGGCCTTTGAGACGCCTGGGCAGGCGCGGGCTGAGAAGCCGGCTGTCCCACAGCTGTTACGTCATCCAGCCTTTTATGTAAGGAGTTGACATTGTCGGTTAATACCTTCCACCTATCCATCCACTCTGGTGTCGGCCCCACAGGGGGCGACATCCCATTTATCGGCCTCTGCTCCGCCTCCACGTAACCTTCCTCATCCAACATGTCGACACAGCCATACCGACACACCACACACACACAGGGAATGCTCTGACTGAGGACAGGACCCCACAAAGTCCTTTGGGGAGACAGAGAGAGAGTATGCCAGCACACACCAGAGCGCTATATAATGCAGGGATTAACACTATAACTGAGTGATTTTTCCCCCAATAGCTGCTTGTATACATATATTGCGCCTAAATTTAGTGCCCCCCCCTCTCTTTTTAACCCTTTGAGCCTGAAAACTACAGGGGAGAGCCTGGGGAGCTGTCTTCCAGCTGCACTGTGAAGAAAAAATGGCGCCAGTGTGCTGAGGGAGAAGCCCTGCCCCTTTTTCGGCGGACTTTTCTCCCGCTTTTTTATGGATTCTGGCAGGGGTAATTTATCACGCCCTGGGACTATATATTGTGATGATTTGCCAGCCAAGGTGTCTTATATTGCCCTCAGGGCGCCCCCCCCAGCGCCCTGCACCCATCAGTGACCGGAGTGTGAGGTGTACATGAGGAGCAATGGCGCACAGCTGCAGTGCTGTGCGCTACCTTGGTGAAGACCGAAGTCTTCTGCCGCCGATTTTCCGGACTCTTCATGCTTCTGGCTCTGTAAGGGGGACGGCGGCGCGGCTCCGGGAAAGTACACCAAGGTCGGGTCCTGCGGTCGATCCCTCTGGAGCTAATGGTGTCCAGTAGCCTAAGAAGCCCAAACTACCACCTGTTAGGTAGGTTCGCTTCTTCTCCCCTTAGTCCCTCGCTGCAGTGAGTCTGTTGCCAGCAGATCTCACTGTAAAATAAAAACCTAAATATACTTTCTTTCTAGGAGCTCAGGAGAGCCCCTAGTGTACATCCAGCTCAGCCGGGCACAAGAATCTAACTGAGGTCTGGAGGAGGGTCTTAGTGGGAGGAGCCAGTGCACACCAGGTAGTCCTAAAGCTTTCTTTAGTTGTGCCCAGTCTCCTGCGGAGCCGCTAATCCCCATGGTCTTTACGGAGTCCCAACATCCACTTAGGACGTCAGAGAAAAATAAATTTAAATGGTCTGAGGAGAAACGTAAACTTGCCAATATGCCATTTACGACATGGAGAGGCAAGGAATAGCTGAGGCCCTGGCCTATGTTCATGACTAGTGGTTCAGCTTCACATGATGATGGAAGCCCACATAACTGAGGCCTTGACACTTATGTTGGTGTTAGACGTGCATCTGGTATCCGCCATTATTGCAGTGGGATTTAGACAATTGATGGAGGTATTGTGTCCCCGGTACCAAATCCCATCTAGATTCCACTTCACTAGGCAGGCGATACCGAGATTTTGCCATTTAATTCCAGTGATTTGGACGTATAATTATTAATTACAGTGATTTTGCCAATTAATTCCAGTGATTTGGACGTATAATTACAGTGATTTTGGCAATTAATTCCAGTAATTTGGACGTATAATTATTAATTACAGTGATTTTGCCAATTAATTCCAGTCATTTGGACGTATAATTACAGTAATTTTGCCAATTAATTCCAGTGATTTGGACGTATAATTACAGTGATTTTGCAGTATAATTACAGTGATTTGTACATATAATTATTAATTAGTGATTTTGCCAATTAATTCTAGTGATTTGGCTGTATAATTACAGTGATTTTGCCATATAATTCCAGTGATTTGGATGTATAATTATTAATTACAGTGATTTTGCCAATTAATTACAGTGATTTGGATGTATAATTCCAGTGATTTGGACGTATAATTCCAGTTGGAATTGTTTGTGTCGCTTGGCTTAATCATACAGCTACCTCATTGCACCTTTTCAACATCTTTGCATGAGGTGCTGTTTGGGGCCTACTTTTTGAAAAGTGCCATCCTGTCTGACACTGCCGTATATGTCCAGGGGTACTGCTGTATTAGTCCAGGGGTACTTCCGTATAAATCCACCGATTGCAGAATTTTTAAAAAATGACAGGGGCGTGCTGGAGATGCTGTCAGTGGACCGAATAATTCCGGCCCACTCTCGACATTCAGCCACTGCGTGACACTACTATATGGACCAGGTGGTTGTGTCGCTTAGCTTAATCATACAGCAACCTCAGTGCACCATTTTTTCTTATTTGTATCATGTGCTATTTGGGGACTATTTTTTTAAAGTGTTATCCTGTCTGACACTTCCGTATATGTCCAGTGGTACTGCCATTTGATTCCAGTGATTTGGACGTATAATTCCAGTGATTTGGACGTATAATTCCAGTGATTTTGCAGTATTATTACAGTGATTTTGCAGTCTAATTCCAGTGATTTCGACATTTAATTCCAGTGATTTGGACATATAATTCCAGTGATTTGGACGTATAATTCAATCGATTTTGCCATTTAATTCCAGTGATTTGGACGTATAATTCCAGTGATTTTGCCATTTAATTCCAGTGATTTGGACATATAATTCAGTGGGAATTGATTGTGTCGCTTGGCTTAGTCATACAGCTACCTCATTGCACCTCTTCTACATCTTTGCATGAGGTGATCTTTGGGGCCTAGTTTTTGAAAAGTGCCATCCTGTCTGACACTGCAGTGCCACTCCTAGATGGGCCAGTTGTTTGTGCCGCACACTTGTGTCGCTTAGCTTGGTCATACTGCCACCTCGGTGCAACTTTTAGGCCTAAAACCAATATTGTGAGGTGTGAGGTGTTCATAATAGACTGGAAATGAGTGGAAATGAATGTTATTGAGGTTAATAATACCGTAGGAGAAAAATTACCCCCAAATTCTTTAATTTTAGCTGTTTTTATGTTTTCTTCTTAAAAATCATCCAGATCCAAAACCAAAACCAAAACCCGAAAGGGTGGTTTTGGCAAAACCAAGCCAAAACCAAAACATGAAAGTGGAATTAGAACCAAAACACAAAACACGAAAAATGACAGCCGCACATCTCTGGTTCAATAGTAGTTACTAACCTGATATCTCTATCACTGCTGAAAACTTGACAATCAACCCTACCCCACAAGCTCACTGCTTAGCTGTCATCTTTGACTCCAAACTGTCCTATGCTCCCTACATTCAAATGCTGTATGTCTCTAAATCATGTTACATACATCTAAAGAACATATCTACAATGCAGCCTTATCTTAAACAAGACATTGCAAAATCTCTACTCCGTGTTAGTCTCCTTACCAAAATAACTCTCACCACTACAATCCATATTGAATGCAGCTGCAAATCAAATCTTCCTCGCTAGAAGCTCATCGTCTGCTGATCCACTCCGTTAATCCCTCCACTACCTTTATGTATTCCACCGTACTCAATATACTTACATATAAGGCTATTAATCAAACTACACCAACATACATCTCTTCACTTATCTCAAAATATCTCCCAACTTGACCTCCCCACTCTGCACAAGATCAGCATCTCTCATCCGCACGCATTACTTGCTCCCATTCTGAATTGCAGAACTTCCTTCAGGCTGCACCTACTCTGTAGAATATCCTCCCATGCACAATAAGACCCTTCTCTAGTCTTCAAACCTTTAAGCGTTCCCTGAAAATTCCATAACTGCCCACATAATAAATATTCATGTCTAATTACATCCCTGCTGTACAGTCGACACATCCTAACATACAATATTTTCTTTTTCTTCAATTCAACATCCTCCTAACCTCTGGTCAACATCACTGTGTGAGACATACAGTATCTTACAGCTCACTAAGAAACTCTGCAATCTGGCTAGACCATTATGCAATAAGTAGCACCTATCAATGACTGTTCACCTATAGATTGTAAACTTGCGAGCAGGGCCTTCCTTCCTCTATGTCTGTATTTCATGACCCAGTTTTGTATTATCGCTGTTGTTCCAATTGTAAAATACAATGAGATATGCTGGTTAACTCCCCTCTCTGTGAATATGCAGCCCAACACAGTGACTGTGCACAGTGCAGGGGGGGGGGGAGGGAGACAGAGCAGCGTGCAGCACCAGCTCAAGTGAAGAAAATCTCTATTAAATAGCCCTATTGGCGGACCCAGCTAGGTTGCTTTGTAGCAAATCTGCCACTGACACACACTTACATGCTAGGGTTAATTTTTTTATCGGGATCCAATTAACGAAACTATAGTCATACCCCCAAACAAATGAAGAATGGGAACCCGGTACCATCATGCTCCGAAGGCAGAAAGAGGGCATTGCATCAGCTCAATGCGTGCATGGCCTTGGATGAGAGGGTGCGGCCTCATGACATATCCTCTGTTTTCATGATTTTGGGGGCATGCTCAGTACTCCCCGAGCAGCTGGGCTGTCCTAAGGCTCACCTCCCAGCACTGTTTAAATGGCATGTGCTTATGCATGGCATCTATTCAGGGATCACCTGCTGCTTTGCTATGCAGAGCAACTGTGATCAAATACTCCCCAATTTTACCCCCTGCCTAGGGGACACTGTAGCCCACAGGTGGGACAGTGTCTGAAAAGCAGGGCTGCAAATCAGGACTGTTGGGAAGTATGTTATAGTGAATAGCTAACCACTTGAGTAAGCAAAGAGATGGTACATTATGATATATAGCCAAAAGTCTTATTAATCAGATTTATAGACATCTGCCCTGCAAACTTTATTACAAAAGGAATATAAATAAGATACAGTAATTATTTAAATGATGGTAAGAATTATGCTATTGCTATGTTTATACTAAATGTATCCTTTCTTTTTAGAGAGAAGATCAAGAAGTTTTGTTTCATGTATACGGTTAGTAACACGCTTACGATGGTTGAATTAGCAATAAGTATAAAATCCAATTATATTTAAACTACAAATAAAAAAGGAGTTTATAGTTTTAAATAGAGATGAGTGGATTCCAAACCACCCTGAACTTCAAGCTCTGAGCCCAGATCCGAGTCTGGTGCAGGACTTCCTGCCAGACTCGGAAACCAGAATGAGGCAAAATGTCATCATCCTGCTGTCAGATTCTTGGGGTTTTTGGATTCCATATAAGGAGTCACGCACCACCGCCATTTTCACTCTTGACTTGGAGAGTGAGGGAGACAGAGCTCTGTCTCTCTCTGTTGGTAGTGGCATCGGGTGGGGTCAGTGTGTGCTCTTTAGGGGTGCTGTTCCTCTCACTGTGGTGTCCCTGTGCTGTTAGGGGTGCTGTCCTGGCTGTCACTGGTGTTTGTGTTTCATGAGCTATTAGGGGTGCTGCAGCTGTACATAGGTGTTGCTGTCCTGACTGTCACTGTTGTACAGGAGGCAGAAGCACTGTACTCCTGTATGCTGTGAAAATACAGGGGTGCTGGCTGTAAAAATTAAGGGGTGCAGTGAAAATAAATGTACACTGGTCCTGTCTTGTATGCTGTGAAAATACAGGGGTGCTGCTGTGAAAATAAATGTACACTGGTCCTGTATACTGTAAAAATAAAGGGGTGCTGCTGTTAAAATAAATGTACACTAGTCTTGTATGCTGTAAAAATACAGGGGCGCTGCTTTTAAAATAAAAGTACACTGGTCCTGTATGCTGTAAAAATACAGGGGTGCTGCTGTTAAAATAAAAATACACTGGTCCTGTATGCTGTAAATATAAAAGGGTGCTGCTGTTAAAATAAAAGTGCACTGGTCCTGTATGCTGTAAAATAGAGGTGCTGCTTTTAAAATAAAAATAACACTGGTCCTGTGTGCTGTAAAAATACAGGGGTGCTGCTGTTAAAATAAAAGTACATTGGCTCTGTCTTGTATGCTGTAAAATTCTGGGGTGCTGCTGTGAAAATAAATGTACACTGGTCCTGTATGCTGTAAAAATACAGGGGTGATGCTGTTAAAATGAAAGTACACTGGTCTTGTATGCTGTAAAATACAGGGGTGCTGCTGTTAAAATAAAAGTACATTGGCTCTGTCTTGTATGCTGTAAAATTCTGGGGTGCTGCTGTGAAAATAAATGTACACTGGTCCTGTATGCTGTAAAAATACAGGGGTGTTGCTGTTAAAATAAAAGTACACTGGCCCTGTATGCTGTAAAAATAAAGGGGTGCTGCTGTTAAAATGAAAGTACACTGGTCTTGTATGCTGTAAAATACAGGGGTGCTGCTGTTAAAATAAAAGTACATTGGCTCTGTCTTGTATGCTGTAAAATTCTGGGGTGCTGCTGTGAAAATAAATGTACACTGGTCCTGTATGCTGTAAAAATACAGGGGTGTTGCTGTTAAAATAAAAGTACACTGGCCCTGTATGCTGTAAAAATAAAGGGGTGCTGCTGTTAAAATGAAAGTACACTGGTCTTGTATGCTGTAAAATACAGGGGTGCTGCTGTTAAAATAAACATACACTGGTCCTGTATGCTGTCAAAATACAGGGGTGCTGCTGTTAAAATAAAAGTACACTGGTCCTGCATGCTGTAAAAATATAGGGGTGCTGCTGTTAAAATAAAAGTACATTGATTCTGTATGCTGTAAAAATACAGGGGTGCTGCTGTTTTAATAAAAGTGCACTGGCCCTGTATGCTGTTAAATACAAGGGTGCAGTGAAAATAAATGTATACCGGCTTTGTCTTGTATGCTGTAAAATTCATGGGGTGTTGTGAAAATACAGGGGTGCTGGTACTGTCCGCGGTTGCGATGTCTAGGCCTGACCTTCACAACACTATGTAGGAAGAGGAGGCTCCTAACACTATTTCCACGCCCTCTGCAAGTGCTGGGAGAAGCACCACCAGTCCAGTTGCTGATATTGAGATTGAGGATGTCACTGTAGAAATACACCAGGATGAGGAGGGCAGTACGGATGGTGTAATGGTTAGCATTACTGCCTCACAGCACTGAGGTAATGGGTTCAATTCCCATCATGACCCTAACTGTGCAGAGTTTGTATATTCTCCATGTACTTGCGTGGGTTTCCTCCGGGTACTCCGGTTTCCCCCCACAATCCAAAAATATACAGGTAGGTTAATTGGCTCCCAACAAAATTAACCCTAGTGTGAATGTGTCTCTGTGTACATGTGATAGGGAATAAAGATTGTAAGCTCCACTGGGGCAGGGACTGATGTGAATGGGCAAATATTCTCTGTAAAGCGCTGCGGAATATGTGTGCGCTATATAAGTAACTGGTAATAAATAAAATAAATGAGGAGGATATGGGTGTAGCAGGCGCTGAGGAGGAAGTTGATGATGAGGATTCTTATGGTGATGTGGCTTGTTTGAATAATGCACCAGTGGAGACAGTTGTTGGCCATGGGATTAAAAAGCCCATTGTCATGCCTGCCAAAATACCAAAAAAGCCACCTCTTCAGTGTGGAATTATTTCTCCACAAATCCAGAAAACAGGTGTCAAGCCATCTGTTGCTTTTGTCAATCCATAATAAGTAGGGGTAAGGACATTAATTACCTAGGAACATCCTCCCTTATATGTTACCTGCAGCGCATTCATCATAAGTCATTCTCAAGTTCAGAAACTTTGGGTAATATCGTAAGCAGTCCACTGACACCTAAATGATGTGGTTTGTTTGAATATTATTTCTCTGTGAGGATGAGGATGTAAACACTGAATGGGCGAGGTCTGAGGATGAGGACAACATCTTGCCACTGTAGAGCCAGATGTGCAAGGAGAGATCAATTGCTTCTTTTTTGGTGGGGGCCCAAACAAACCAATCATTTTAGCCACAGTCGTGTGGCAGATCCTATTGCTGAAATGAGTGGTTTGTCAAAGTGTGCATGTCCTGTTTATACAACATAAGGGTGGGTGGGAGCACCCAAGGACAATTCCATCTTGCACGTCTTTTCTTTGCCAAATCACTCCAGGGGTGCTGTCCTATATGGGGTGCTGCCCATCTGCCCTATCAGTCCAAGTGTGCCTTCCCACTGCCAGTTAAGTCAAGGGGTGCTGTTGCCTGTCTGCTATACTGTGTAATTCTCCAGGGGTGTTGCCTATGCTGTATAAGTCCAGGGGTGCTGCCGTATAATTCCAGGGGTGCTGCTTTACTTGAGCCTAGGTTTAAATTAAATCCTAGAGCAGATATGAAATAAACTTCAACATCACAAACAGATTTGTGAAAACATAGCCGCAAAGGTGGAAATGGAAATTGCAATTTTGACTGTGTTTTCCAATGAGACCACATCTGTGGCCAAAGTCAATGTGACTCAGAAGAGACTGAATCACAATCCAGCGCAACTGCTGGAGAGGTAAAAGTGAGATTTTCTGCCGGAGCATTAGAGAGAGGTTCTTCTCAATTATTTCATGTTAGGGGCTCACTCAAATGAATGGCTCCAATTAGTCAACCTTTTTTTTCATTTATTATTGATGTTCCACATTTAGGGTAAAATATCCAAACTTTATCCTGTGATATACACCAGTTTATTTGCATCCCAGCATTAAATCTGAGATTATCTTAATCCCTGAAAATGGAGAATGGGGTACAAATTTGGAGGCTTTAGCCCCTAATTTTTCAGTTTGTCCAGTAATGTGGTAATTATATATTTGCTCGGTTGAAGTCCTTTCCGTTCAATACCAATATAGGAGTTGAGGTGAAAGTCTGTGTGTTGTTCCTGATTGCGTATACCTCTCTAATTTTTAATCACCATCTTGACACTGTCCTCTTCCTCTTGCCTCTTCTCATAATGTGAAAGGTCTTCAAAGAAGGAGGTGGTATGTTTGTAGCTAGCTATGATTCGGAGAACATGGCAAGCTTTTTCCAGGGGACCACCTGTCGCTGAAATTATGAATTTATTAGACTGTGCATGTCCTGTTTAAATAACATAAGACAATTCCATCGTGCACCTCTTTTTTTCTTTGCATTATGTGCTCTTTGGGACCTAGTTTTTAAAACTGCCATCCTGTCTGCCACTGCAGTGCCACTCCTAGATGGGCCAGGTGTTTGTGCCGTCCACTTGTGTCGCTTAGCTTAGTCATCCAGTGACCTCGGTGCAACCTTTTGGCCTAAAAACAATATTGTGAGGTGTGAGGTGTTCAGAATAGAATGGAAATGAGTGGAAATGAATGTTATTGAGGTTAATAATACCGTAAGATCAAAAATACCCCAAAATTCTGTGATTTTAGCTGTTTTTTTTTCCAAAAAACATCCAGATCCAAAACCAAAACCAATCCAGATCCAAAACACGAGCGGAGATCCGATCCAAAATCATAACACAAAACTCGAAAAGTGTCAGCCGCACATCTCTAGTTTTAAATGTAATGTTGGATTTCTAAGAATGTTCTCTACTCCATTTCCCTTGCATCATGCTGTTACTGTATTTGTCTTGAAAATAATTAATTCTACAGAAAATGATTCTTTTCTGTTACTATAGCAGTGGTAATAAATACGATTTTAATAACAATATTTCTTTTTAATACTTATTACATATACAATTATTATTAGGCACATTAATGTAGCAGGAATAGCTCTTCCAGCAGGCGCTGTCTGCCAGGACATGTTGGCAATTGTAGTTTCACAAGTTCCAGCATGCTCTGTCAACCATCCTGATATGCTCAGGGCTACAGCATTATTAGCAATGATTTGGCAAAGTCATAACTTTCATTTTTGTTATGTGAGTTGAGTCACCCTTAGTGAATTCAACATTTATATCTCACTTCCAACAGTAAAAATTGTTTAACATTTTACTAAGTCCTCAAAACATGAATAAAGTCTATTTTTTTTGTTTATGTTGAATGATACATAAAGTATGGTTTAGCATACAATTATTATAAGTAGCAAACATACCATAAGAGTAAATTATTTAATTTCACTTATCTATAACTGTATTATAAATATTGCAGTTAAAAATAACATTTATTGCTACTCCACCAATTGCCATGACCCATTACTTTTTATTCTGTCCATATTGAAATTGAGAAATAAAATTCAAAATACAGTATTAGTTTGCAGGAAACACACAAAATAAATAAAACCACAGAGTACAAGTGAAGGCGTCCCAAACATTATAACCTATTTTGCAAAAATGGCATTAGAAAAATGTGAAACTCAGCAGATGGTAATTTAATTTGCTAATTCAGCCTCCATCTGAGCTCATATTTTTCAGAGATAATCTCTTTTCCTCTGGATATTTTTGTATGGCATAAGTAGTCCCAGAAATCCCATTAAACAATTCATGTCTCCATTTTAGCTAATAAAATAAATCATTCCCTATGAACAAAATGCATCTGTTCACTCGAGTGACTAAAATAATTCAGATTTAGTTCAATTTAGTAAAATTTTCTGGTAAAGTTTTATATACTGTATATATATATATATATATACTTTTTCTATTTACAATTTTGTTAACACTTTTGAAAAACTTTTTGCACTGTGTCAAAAAGCTAAGTGTTAACGTGACATTGCATTACAGAACTGTAAGTAAATTATATTATTATTTATTAAATATTGCCAATCCTATTATACAATATAATATAGAGAATATGCAAATATTCACTTCCCGTCCCTATTGATCTTATTATACATCCCTTACAAACACCACCTATGGGCCTATTCTTTAAATGGACAATTTTTTTAGACTGTGGAGGAAACATTTACAAGCACAGTAGGAAATACAATCTCCACACAAAGTGGGCACTGGCTGCACCTGAACCTAAGACCAAAACTACTCCCCTATATTTTACACTTGCATTTTTTTTATTTACTTAAAACTTAATTGCTTCGGCACTTTGCAAGGTTCATATAATGCTAACATGCATATGCTCACTGCAGATTGGTATTATTTGCTGTGTAGTCAGACAGTTCTATACAACATAAGGTTCCGTTGACAATTACACTGTAGAGCTCATACATCAGATTTTTGTTGTTGTTTGTTTTTTTAGTATAAGATAATCATTCCCATCCTATACAAAATGTGTAAGTGTATATCTGTGTATGGATTATTGAATAAAGCTGCTTCAAATATTGGGGACATAATTAAATGCAAGCAAGACGTTCAGTGAAGTAAATGGCTCAGAAGGCACTGGCTAGTACCAAAGCCAGATTTTCATACAATATATGCCAAAATGTGCATGTGGTCATTATACACAGGTGCAGCAGCATATACTGCTGGGAATTGGTGAGTTGTGATCAGAGATATGCAGAAATTGTAGGCCACACCTGCCATAGACTTTTTACTCCAGAGAGTTTTAAATATAAAAATGATTAGAATAATACAAAAAAGATATTTGTAATATATTCTTTGTATTTTTCATACACTTTGTATAGTCAAACTTCTGGCTTATAGTGTACATTAGTATGACAGGAAAGGCTCTGCCTCACCTGCCTCACCCCACCGCACGTCATTGAGTATATCCTGGGTGTGCTGGTATAGCAATATGCAATGCTAACAGTGATGTATATCAGAAACATTAGGAGGTATTCAATTCTTTTCACCCTCTTCCACACCCATTCTGTTTCTGCTGATGGGTGTGGTATAATAATTTCAGCTATCTACCCCTCGGGGTAGCGAGGGTGCCCAACCCTTTACACAGCTAAACCTGATTACTATGGGAGCCATATGTGCAATAACGGAGATCACTTTAGAAAGGAGTTTGGGCGTGATACTGTATATCATTTGAATACCGCCCATTATGTACTGTAGGTAAATCTGATTGTGTAACTATCCTTTCAGATGATAGTACTTATTGAGGTAGCCATATTATATGAAGTTGCGATCATCTATTCACATTACTTTAAATAAACCAATCCATTTGGACTGCTGAAGGAAAGAAAATCTCCATATGATTTTTAAAGAGTGCAGTGTGAGGAGGCACTGTTTGACAGGTGTCAGTCAAATATAAGGCAGAGAAACAGAACTATAAAAAAAGTAAAAAATACAGTTAATAGGTGATAATAAGAAAATGGGCAATTAATGACAATATACTTAGCTTTGGATTCCAGTGTCCTAGGTCACTCCATCACCAAGTATCATTAGTCTTGTTAGTCTGCATGCTTATAGGTTTGCCACAGCTCAGTCTAGTTGAAGTCTGATAATTGATATGACATCTTCAGGTCACTATTTTCATCATGGTACATGCCACCTGGTTATGGTCATGCAGGAGAACTACTGCAATACTCTATGCTCACTGTATAACGTGTAATATACTATTATTTTATAGTCTTAAACTATGTTGGCTTGTGAAGTAGCATTTCCACATTGCTCATGTTCAAGTCAGATTAGAGTTGGAGCTTGAATCCAGAATGAGATAAATTTACCACATGTGTATAATAGGTAAATATTTTATACCAGAAGTCCATAGGTGACTTATTGTACATGCTTCCAGATTTAGAACTTTTATGTGTTGATATTCACTTGTCTGTCCCCCCTGTTTGTGTCCTTCTCTTATTTGACTGCCACAACATGACAAATATGCAACACTCTGTCCATACTACCCATTAAGAGAGTATAAGCTTCAAAAACCTCATGTTCTATATAGTGATGTGCAAAGGAAATTTTTCGGGTTTTGTGTTTTGGTTTTGGATTCAGTTCCGCGGCCATGTTTTGGATTCGGACGCGTTTTGGCAAAACCTCCCTGAAATTTTTTTGTCGGATTCGGGTGTGTTTTGGATTCAGTTTTCTTTACAAAAAACCCTCAAAAACAGCTTAAATCATAGAATTTGGGGTCATTTTGATCCCATAGTATTATTAACCTCAATAACCATAATTTCCACTCATTTCCAATCTATTCTGAACACCTCACACCTCACAATATTATGTTTAGTCCTAAAATTTGCACCGAGGTCGCTGGATGACTAAGCTAAGCGACCCAAGTGGCCGACACAAACACCTGGCCCATCTAGGAGTGGCACTGCAGTGTCAGACAGGATGGCCAATTTAAAAAATAGTCCCCAAACAGCACATGATGCAAAGAAAAAAAGAGGTGCACCAAGGTCGCTGGATGGCTAAGCTAAGCGACCCAAGTGGCCGACACAAACACCTGGCCCACCTAGGAGTGGCACTGCAGTTTTCTAGCGAGAGGATGAGTGATTCCATCCTCATGTGAATCTGAACCACTAGCCATGAACATAGGCCAGGGACTCAGCCGTTCCTTGTCACTCCGTGTCGTAAATGGCATATTGGCAAGTTTACGCTTCTCATCAGATGCTTTGAATTTTGATTTTTGGGTCATTTTACTGAACTTTTGTAGTATACTTGACGACACAGAGGTATAGCAATGGACTACTGTACCGTACTGCTATATATATACTGGTGGTCAGCAAAATTCTGCACTCTATATGGAGTAGTGATGAGCGGGTTCGGTTCCTTGAAATCCGAACCCCCCCGAACGAATACGAATCTCGCGAGAATCCGACAGCGGGATGATGACGTTCGGGCGCGTTCGGGTTAACCGAGCAAGGCGGGAAGATCTGAGTCTGCCTCGGACCCGTGTAAAATGGTTGAAGTTCTGGGGGGGGTTCGGATTTCGAGGAACCGAACCCGCTCATCACTAGTTCTATAGCGTACAGTATGACTTATCTAAAAGTTGGCTCTCCAAATATAGATAGGGGGAGGCTATAAACTCACCTGCCAAATGATGTTAAGTGCTAATTTACCTGTCAATGCAGAACTTAGAGATTGCCTTTTTGCAAGATACTCATTTAACTTCCTCTGAAACAGTGAACTTACAGATTTTTAACTGGCCATTGGTAGCAGCAGGCCTATAAATGTCAAAGGCGCGAGGAGTTGTCATATTAGCAAAACGCTCTTTGCCTTAGAGGTGCTATCAGTAGAGTTGATAAAAGCACTGGTAATGTGATCAACAGGATATATGTTTATCCCTGGTCTTTGGCCTATGTGATTTCAGCCCCCAGGAAATGTCTGTTTCTGCTAAACGGACTTGATTAAAGCCAGGGCTTTTAGAAAAAGCCGGATAAGAGGTTGATGGGGTATGGGTGTGAAAGAGAAGAGAGAGCTCCTCCCATAAAGCTCATTTGGGTATTTAGGCCTTCAGTCTGAAAACAGGCTAATTATTGCCTGCACCTGTAAGAGGCTGATATTAGCTGGGTGAGGGCTTTGCTCAGGTTCTCACTACTTGGGGAAACAGGCAGCAGGCATGTTATGAGACACTGTGATTTACTGACTGTAAGTACTGTGCATATACCAGTGTTTGTGGTAGGGGCATTGGGTCCTACCACCCCAAGATAGGGAATCTATTATGTTTAGTTAATGCCCAGATAGGCTAGGATTTATTTTTAGGTTTTGTTTTATGTTCTGCACAATTAAACTATCCATGGCTAGGATGCACAAAAACCCTGGACTGTTGTGCTATTTTCGTGGCTGCTGTGTTTTTGGAGGTACCCATCTTCCCTACACTTACCTCCTCACACCTTATATATTATGCACACTATACACACCAAATATATAAGCACAAGTATTCTTTCAGAAACTAATAGCAGATTTGGCTGTATGTAATAAGATGTCATTAGCTGCTGGGCCAAAGTCCAGAAATGGAAGCTTAGTAAATCTGACAGTTCCGTAATCCCCATAGGGGATTCACAAAATCTGTGGAAGCTGTGACTGCTGTCAGAAATAGAGATATATGCTGCAACCCCTCTTTCATACATTTGGGGGATACTTGATATTTACAGATATGCCACGAATTTTCAATAATACAAGAGTGGCTCAATGAGTAAAGTAACAAGACCTTTTGTGTGTAATGTTTTCTATTTCATACTAATTTCCTGCCAGGCCATTAAACTACCTCTCATACCTGTCATACTGTCCCAGCATCAGTTGTAAGAAGGTGGGGCTTGCGGAAATATGGTCAAACATTGAGGTGAGTAGTGTGATCAGATTTCTGCATCTATAGGGCACATCAGCAGCTGAAATGTCATGGAAACAGGTTTGAGTTTGGTGCACTGCTTGTGGTAGACGTGCTTGGCCGGTCAGATCTGTCCTGCCATTATCAAAGGTAATGCCCCAACCTGTATCCATGACATGACATTATCACCATACACCTCAACACGTTAGCAATGAATATCAGCTGCTTAAAATAATAGTAATAATAATAATAATAATAATAATAATTTTTTAAATAGCACTCTTTCTCCAATAGGACTCAAGGTGCTTAACAGATAGACTAAACATAATAAAGTGCAGAAAAAATGTAGTACAGAAAAGCTTTTCATAAAATACAGAGAGCATGGAGATACTAAAGGGACATTAAGGGAATTAATGAGTAAGCATGAAAGTTTTGGAGTCTGTTTTTGAAAGATTCTAGAGTGGAGGCCTCTTGAGCTGTAAGACGGCAAAGTGAGTCGGAGCTGCCTGGCTAAAAGATCGACCCCCAGAAGAATTATGGGAGATTCTAGGTACTAAAAGTCCTTCATCTACAGATCACAGTAATCAAGTGGGCAGTAAGGAATCAGAAGCTGCTTCAGGCACCTTGGGACCTGATCATGTAGGGCTTTGAAAGTCAGTAAGCCAATCTTAAAAATGATTTGCCATCTTACAGGCAGCAAGAGGAGTGAGTAGAGAATGGGTGTTATGTGGCCGGAAAGGGGCTTGTTGGTTAATAGCCGGGATGCTGTATTTTGTATCAGCTGTAAGAAGTGCAATTATTTTTCTTGGAGACAATGGTAGAGGGCATTGTATTAGTGTTATGTGCCCTTTAGACACAAAAAAATATGGTATAGTGTATCCACATTGCCACAGGAGTCAATGCAATCATCTCAGCTGCATCTCTTTGTGACTATTTTTACATTTTGGAATTTTACATATGTGTCCACTCCTAATACACTTAGTGGAGATGTATGAAATCTTGTTGAGAGCTAAAGTGGAGAGAGATAAAGTACCAACCCATCAGCTCCTAACTGCCATGTTACAGTCTTTTGGGTAAATGTATGAACTGTTGATATGGGGGTGAAGCGGTATCAGAGCACACAACATGCGCTATACCACTTTCCCCCCATGTATGATGACAGCGGTGCTGGCTCAGTGACAGGGGCACTATCGGCGTTGACCATTCCGACACCTGCAGCTGTCAATTTTGACAGCTGCATAGTGGCGATGCCCATTCACCACAGCAGGGACAGAGCTAACCATGGCTGTGGCGAGTGCTGAGCAGTGAGACACAGCTCGTCAGCACTAAGCTGATGCACTGTTTACTCATGGGACATCGCCAGAGGGAGAAGCTATCACTCCCCAACTTCGGCAGACAAGATGTTAATACATCTTGTTGATGTCCCTTGCTGCTTCTCCTCAGTAATGAGGTGAAGCAGGAAGTGTTAAAGTGTCATGATGCGTGCCGCTATAATACATTTACCCACGTGTTTGAAAAATTAATGTTAAAAGCTGATTGGTTAGTATTTTCTCTCTCTCTACTTTATATTAATCCAAACTTTGATACATCTCCCCCTAGCATCTAGTTACATAGAGAACAAGATGCCTGGCTCGATTGAGACACCTCAAAAGGTGTAGTGTACTATAATTTTTCTTTCAATTTTGCATCTTATTCGCAACACAGAAACAGTGAAACACCACTCATGGTGTTCTAGAGACACTGGGCTGTGACTTTAACTACACAAGAAATAGTATGAAACATATACAGATGGAGCCTCCGTTGTCTTTGCTCCGTGTGTGACTAGTCATGCCCGCTCGGGCTCACCTAGTCACTGTGATCATCTCCGTCTGGACGGGCGCACGCGCCTGGATGGAGACGCGCCCCATTCACTTGAATGGAGAGCGTCTCTGTCTGCGCGCCCAGACAGAGATGCTCGTGCCGGGACAGAAACGCTCTGAATGGAAGCGTCTCTGTGCACTCCCGGCGTGACTAGGCAGACGGATCGTCTAGTCACGCCTGCGACTAGGCAGGCAAAGATAATGGAAGCTCCATCTGTAGAACATCACAAATAAAGCACAATAAAAACTCGACATGAGGGAAAGCCACAGGTTTGGCTTTGCCTCATGGTGAGTTTCTAATGTGCTTTATTTATTCTCATAAGATGAATTTGTATACAGACTCAGTCGCATGCAGATATACAAATGTCACACATAAAACTGATAAGTGAAAGCTAGCAGTTGTTTTGACTGACAAGGTTGATAAGTGAAGAGGGAATGCATTACTTTACTGTATCCACATACTGTATCCAATGTCTGACTTTCAGATATTTAAAGAGGTCAGACTGCAACAAATGAAACTGTTCTCTTAAGAGAACTCCACGATTATTACATTACATCATTCACTCTCCCTACAAGTGACCCCTCTTTACACATTGCCACCACAAATATCCACTTGCTTCTTATTAACACTCATGAGCTTTTTACTTACTTTTATACTTTGACTGTAACATCGACAACCTGTCACCATAAAAAAACATTCACAAACCTACTATAACTATATTTGTCTCTCCTGCTTTCATTAGCTCAGTGATGTATCACAGCCAGCCAAATCCAGGCCCCAACCACTTGCCCTGCTCACGTTCACCTGATTCACAACAGTATACAAATACAGCTAACCTCATAGACATCACATGTCTCCCATAGCTCTCCAAATCACTAAAATGTGGCTTATGGAATGCACACTCTGTCCCAGATTTATCAAGCCTTGGAGAGTGATAAATTGCATGGTGATAAAGTACCAACCAATCAGCATCTAACTTTCATTTTTCAAACACAGCCTGTAACATTTATTACAAGAGAAAAGAGAGAGGACTTCTTTTTGGGCATACTCTTCGAAAGATAATAAGAAATGAATATGATGTAAGAAGTTTAAAACTTAACCTTTAATATGTTACATTAGAACATATAAAATCAATTTGGGCAGTGGGCAGTAAAAATAGTAAAGAATAATTCACAAATAAATGTCCTAATCATGGGCAGTACATGGGTACTACTACTAATAATAATAATAATTTTTTAAATAGCACTCTTTCTCCAATAGGACTCAAGGTGCTTAACAGATAGACTAAACATAATAAAGTGCAGAAAAAATGTAGTACAGAAAAGCTTTTCATAAAATACAGAGAGCATGGAGATACTAAATATAGGTCCTAAAGTGGAGCGTGCTCAGTGCCACCCTTCTTTCTTGAACTCTCATCAATGATTCAGGAGTTGTGCTATGTAAAAATCAGTGACCTACTGTCATACCATACTGTTTATGCACAACCACGTCCAATCTTGGAAGCCACACAGTATTGGGCAAAGCTAATACCTGGTGGGAGACCCCCAGGGGAAATCCGGTGTAGCAGGTTCATCATAACAACTCCAGCCTAATGGTGACAGCAGATTCACTCTTTACTTAACTTTTGCTTCATCCACTCAAACTCAGTGATACAGTGATATAAAAGTGACACAATTCATTCTAAACTAAACTCAGTGATACAGTGATATAAAAGTGACACAATTCATTCTAAACTAAACTCAGTGATACAGTGATATAAAAGTGACACAATTCATTCTAAACTAAACTCAGTGATACAGTAATATAAAAGTGACACAATTCATTCTAAACTCAAACTCAGTGATACAGTGATATAAAAGTGACACAATTCATTCTAAACTCAAACTCAGTGATTCAGTAATATAAAAGTAACACAATTCATTCTAATCTCAAACTCATTGATACAGTAATATAAAAGTGAAACAGTTCATTCTAAACTCAAACTCAAAGCAATTTATATACCTTAAGAATAAGGTTATTTGGATTAGCACCCACCTATTTGTAAAATAGCACTGTAGCTTGCGCTGAGCCCGGTTCATTTTAGGACCCATATTGTGATTTTTGTGCTGTGTAGTGCCCATGATTAGGGCATTTACTGTGCCTTGCTAAAGTATTCACCCCCTTATCCTTTTACCTATTTTGTTACATTACATCCTGTAATTAATTTTTTTTTAATCTGAATTTTATGTGATGGATATGCACAAAATAGTCTAAGTTGGTGAAGTGAAATGAAAAAAATTTATATAAAAAATATTTTTTATAAATAAAAATATAAACAATTGGCATGTGCATATGCCTCTGATGAAGGACCAAGGTCCGAAAAGCTTCAGGCGTGGTGACTGACAGAATCTAGGACGATCTTTGGCCGATGCAACTTCCTGTTACTGCGGTTCAGTGTGTCCGGAGCTCTGACCTGCTTCCCCATCTAGATCTGGGAGGGTAACTGCGTGGATGTATGGCCCCATGTCTCAAACCCACAATAGTGGTTTATATGCTGTTTTATCTCTGTTGTTTGTGAGTGCTCTTTTATTAAAATAATCTTCTTTTAAATTGCTTGGCAATACTTGCACTATGTCCTTTTGTCTCTGGGATATTTAAAAGGTTTCCATCCACCGTGGTTGTGAGAAAAATATGCTGGAAACCTAAAGCATAATATCAACTGTTGGCTTTGGCACCTGAATAAATCCCGTGACTGGATTGGAACAGATGAACTCCGTCTTGATATATATTCTTTTTTTGATGTAAGGAATTCATTCATTTTGTGTGTGAACATTCTGTAATTAGCGCCATTTGGTGTACCATATTGTTCTCTATTTGGCATGTGCATATGCGTTCACCCCCTTTGCTATGAAGCCCCTCAAAAATTCTGGTGCAACCAATTACCTTCAGAAGTCACATTATTAGTGAAATGAAATTCACCTGTGTGCAATCTAAGTGTCACATGATCTGTCAGTATAATCACACCTTTTCTGAAAGGCCCCAGAGGCTGCAACACCAAGAGGCATCACACCATGAAGATCAAGGAGCTCTCCAAACAAGTCAGGGACAAAGTTGTTGAGAAGTACAAGTCAGGGTTGGGTTATAAAAAAAATCCAAATCTTTGATGATCCCCCGGAGCACCATCAAATCCATCATCTTCAAATGAAAAGAACATGGTACCAAAACAAACCTTCCAAGAGAGGGCTGGCCACCAAAATTTACAGACCGAGCAAGGAGGGCATTAATCAGAAAGGCATCACAGAAACCAAAGGAAACCCTGTAGAGTTCCACAGCAAAGACTGGTGTATCTGCGCATGTGACCACAATAAACCGTACACTCCATAGAGCTGGGCTTTATGGAAGAGTGGCCAGAAAAAAGTTATTACTTAGTGTTAAAAATAAGAAGGCACGTTTTGAGTTTGCCAAAAGGCATGTGGACGACTCCCCAAATGTATTGAGGAAGGTTCTCTGGTCAGATGAGACTAAAAATGAACTTTTCGGCCACCAAGGAAAATGCTATGTCTTGCGCAAACCCAACACATCCCATCACCCCAAGAACACCATCCCCACAGTGAAACATGGTGGTGGCAGCATCATCATCAAAGCATTCTACTAAAGCAACACTCGAGTGGTTTAAGGGGAAACATTTAAATGTGTTGGAATGGTCTAGTCAAAGCCCAGATCTCAATCCAATTGAGAATCTGTGGTCAGACTTGAAGATTGCTGTTCACAAGTGGAAACCATCCAACATGAAGGAGTTGGAGCAGTTTTGCCTTGAGGAATGGGCAAAAATCCCAGTGGCAAGATGTAGCAAGCTCATAGAGACTTATTCAAAGCCACTTGCAGCTGTACTTGCTGCAAAAGGTGGCTCTACAAAGTACTGACTTTAGGGGGGTGAATAGTTATGCACACTGAAGTTTTCTGTTATTTTGTCCTATTTGTTGTTTGCTTCAAAATGAAAAATAAAAAACTTCTTCAAAGTTGTAGCAATGTTCTGTGAATGAAATGATGCAAACATTCAAACAATCCATTTTAATTCCAGGTTGTGAGGCAACTAAACATGAAAAATGCAAAGGGGGGTGAATACTTTAGCAAGGCACTGTATATGTATATTATTATTTACTATTTTTACTACCCACCACCTAAATTGATTTTATATGTTCTTGTTTGTCTTAGGAGATGTTATTTTAACGTAACATATTAAAGGTTACATTTTAAACTTCTTACATCATATTCACTTATTATCTTTCTAAGAGTGCACCAAAAAAGAAGTCCTCTCTTTTTTTTTCGTGTAACACATACATATGGTAAGCAATTACTGACTTCATGGTGCACCACCAACAGTACAGATAAAGGGACTCATGCCTTATTAATAGATGAAAGTTGGTTTATTTATATTATTTCTAGATTACTGACCTAATGCAGGATCAATTTTGTTTCTTTTACAGCCTGTAACATGGCATTTAGGTTGGTTGGTACTTTATCACCATGCAATTTATCACTCTCCAAGGCTTGATAAATCTGGGCCCCTGTTTGTAACAAATTAACATCTATCCATGACCTCTTCATCTCTAACAGTCTCAACCTACTGGCTATAACAGAAACATGGCAAGGGGCGGATTGGGATAAAAAACTAGCCCTGGGAATTTATGGAAGAAGCCCTAATGGGGGCAGGGTCTGTTGTGGGACTGTAGTCTGTTGAGGGGGCACGATTCCTTCTCATAGGGTCTGATTCTGAGTTGGATTCAGTTGCATCTGTGACTTTATGCTAATGAGGCTAATGCCCTTCCCTGGTGTACATATATGCATCCAAATATGCAAGGATAGAGGTGTCCACTTTCAGTGACTACAGATGCTGCAATCATGTTTCTGAGTCTCTAGATGTCACCATTGGTCACACCATTGTAACTTTTCACAAGCACTATGCTAGGTGCAGATCATCCGAGTATGACTTTCAGTGTGAGCATTTCAATGTATCTATACGAAACCACTTTCAGCAACATGCCCATAATACATTATATCTGCGTCTGATTAGACAACCCCCTGTAACCATACAGAAATGCCCAACACATTCCTAAATACACCACTTGGTGTGTGTGTCTGACTCTGTACTGCAACTCTGCATGATCACCATCATGGTTCATGCATGCATGGTGCAACTCAAATGCAAGCGCAGATTAAAATCATTACACAAGAACAAAATAAAACACATTGGCCCCCAATGTAAAAAAAAACACACATTGGTCATCACAGAAAAAAAATAAAATAAAAATTGGCCCCACAGGGGGGAAAAATGTATAATATAGCTTTTGGTTTTACAATTTGTTTCAAATTTTCACTGCCATTTAAAAGGCCCAGAGATACCAAGAGGTTTTGTAACATCTACAGTAAACAGTTTTTTTTTAAACACACTTTATTGATAGAATCACAGAAGAAAAAACAGCAAAGAAAACTCCCTAGTGAACCTTGCCAATGTAGGTTACAGAAAAAAGTGCAGTAAATTCTGACAACAACAAAGATGATCCGATTTTAGAAGCTTAGATAGCAAAAGAAAGTTCTCTCAGTGACGGTGTGGCCATCCGTCAAAGAGAACTTGATGATAGAGAATAGAAAAGGAAGGAATTAATAGAAAAGGAAAAGGAAAAAGTGAATAGAAGGAAAGAGAATGAGTCAAGAATAGAGGGAGGGGATGACCTCCAGGCTCGAGAGATTTAAATGTTGTGTTTACTTTACCTTTTTCCCCTTATCAGGTTATAAATGGTGAGGATGCATGTTGAGATGCCAGACAGGGGGACCAAACCTTATTAAATAATTTAGAGGATTACGAATAATAGCAGTCGTATTCCATTTTGTATATATACCATATTTGGGAAACTATTACCTGCATTGGGGAAGGTGTTAGGGTTTTCCAATCTGCTGCTACTTGGCAAGTCATTGCAGAAACTATGTGTCTTTATAATTTATTTTGGTGTTGGGTGAGATTAGGGAGAGTCAAGAGAAGCAAAAAATATTGAGGGTCAAGAGGAATAGTGGTGTCAAATAAGTGTGAAAGTAAGGAAATGATCTCCTGTCAAATAACAGAAATTTGGGGGCAGGACCACCAGATGTGCAAAAAAGAGCCCTTATCTGCACAATCCCTCCAGCACCTATACGAGACATCAGAGAACATAGTCCTTAAACGAGAAGGTACGTAGTACCAGTGGTAAAGCAATTTACTGTATAAACATTTTCTTTGATTTTTACACAAATTAAAATGGAAGCAGCGTTATCCCAAATGTTGGGCCAATCCTCATTATCTAAAGTGTATCCTAGGTCTTTTTTCCCACGCTTATTTGTGAGGATCCCAAGCTGGACCGGGTGCTTCGCTTAATAGAGTGAAGATGTTTAAAATTAGGCCCCTAGTGGTAGAGCGTTTCCAGCAAAGATATTCAAAAGATGATAGATTTCTATTAATGAGAGTTGAGGTCATTGTGGAGTGAAAATGTCAGATTTGAAGTCTGTGGTTGGGATTACCATTTCATCACGGATATCTGAGAACTGAGGGAAGCTAGCATCAGTAGAGATATCATTAATATAAAATATGTTGCCCAAGAGCCAGGTGGTGAAAGAGTACTTGCACATACCAGGGGGGAAGGTCAGGTTGTGAAACAATGGGATCAAAGGTGACGGATGTGGGGCCAATTTAAACTTCACCAAGCCCCAAATATCTAGCAAGCGGTATACTACGGGTGGGAAAGGACCGCTCAACGACTCCTATGGAGCCACATTAGTGACAACATTGTGGCTAGACCCATCTCCTCGGCCTCGATCTTCACCCAAACTTTCTTTGCTCCACCCGCATTGCACCATTGTACACAGGGAGAACTGTGCAGCGTAAAAGTATTTTCTAAAATCAGGGATACCCAGGCCACCCCATCTAAAAGGACGGTGAAGCAATTAAGTCTAATATACAGTAAACACTCATTTATTAACATTTATGTAGCACTAGCATACTGCATTGCACTTTCTTTAAAAGATGGGCAGGGATGGATTGAGAACTAAAAGCTGACCTGGAAAAATTTGTGAAGTGGCCTCACATTGGCAGCACCACCCCTCACATGTTAACAAACAAAACAGACCCCACATGCATTGGAAACCTTCCATGCATGCCCTATGGCCAATCTGCCCCTGAACATGGCTCACACAATCAGGCATGATCTCTCCTGTAGCACTGTCACATGGTGGTCTCCATTTTACACACTCTTTCAGGCCTGGCAACAGTGAAGGAAATAGGTCTGGAAAATTACTAACTCAATCTTTCACATACATTGTTCAACCACAGGTTTCATCACTCTCATTTACATCATTTCAAAGTACATTCTATCAGGATATTCACCACTTTCTTTTTGTGTGTTGCTGCTTCTATCGCCGACCTGGGCAACCCAAACAATTTCTGGAAGGTTTTCCTGCCTAGCTCCTTCACTTCTCATCCTCTAGCATCACCACTACCGCTATGGGTGATTTCAATATCCATATTGACAGTCCACAATTTCTTTATGCCTTCAAACTACTCACTCTAACCTCCTTTCTTGGCCTCTCGCAATGGTCTGACTCTTTTAATCATCCACTGCCACTGCCTTGATCTTGTATTCACCAGACTATGCTCAGTTTCTGAATACACTAATATTTTTCCCTCCCTTAGATCATAACCTTATCACTTGCAAGCTCTCTTCCATTACCTCAAAATCATTAACACTGAAGTCAACCAAGCCTCAAACCAACAAAAATATTAATACTATCCATTTTCAGCAACTTTCCACCTCTCTGCCACAACTGCTTCCTGATTTCTACATTCATGTCTCCTGATACTGCTGTATTACACCTGAACCAAACTCTAATATCAGCCCTTGATTAACTTACTCTTGCTACCGATCACACTCCATGTAGGCTTAGCTGTCAACCGTAGCTTTCTACATTAATAACACATCTACAAAAACTGTAACATAAAGTAGATCATCAGTTGCATAAATCTCATACTCCTAGCAACTTCCTCACATATAAGAATATCTACCACTCTTATTGTAATGCCCAGGACACTTCAAAACAAACATACTGTATTTCCAATCGCTAATCTCTGCTCAAGCCACTAACCCCTAGCAACTTTTTTTTGTGTAATCTGTTTTTATTGAGGAATAAATAAAAATAGGAATCGATGGTAGCAGCAAAAATATCAAAACAAACATTGCAGGTCATACAGGTGAAAAACAATACCAACAAACATGAGTAATACAGGAAGTTCAAGGAGATATTTTCTGAGATTTCTCAGACCTGCCGCCAGAAGTCGCTCAGCCCCAGACACAGCCACTAAATATGAAGCTGAGTGCAAGGCACCTGACCACACCTCCAACAGAGGTCATATAGGCCTGGAAACATCTGGTGGTAACTGATATGATGCGCTAGGCAAGTTTTTGGCTGGTGCCCCCTAGCACCGTCGCTAGTTCTGCCTCTGACCCTGCGCCCCTTTCCCAGTACCATCACCCCTGAGTCATAGCAGTCCTCATTTTGGTGCTCCTACCCCCTGCATTTATACACAATACCACACAGCAATGCCCCTTACACATATGACACACACATTATTAATGTCCTTATAAACATAATGCACCTTACACATTATGCCAACCTTTATTGATGCCCTTATATGCATAATTTCCTTACACATATGCTGCACATTATTAATGCATTTATACACACAACACACATAATGCCCCTTAGACATATGCTGAACACTATTGCACAACCAACCAACCCGCACACAGCACTCACACGGTCGCTAATTCTGTGAGTGATTGTGGCTGTATCTGCATGCAAAAGACTACGTTACAGTGATTTCCAGGAATACACTGTAACGTAGAATTTTGTATGCAAGTACAGTCACACACAGAATATAGGCATGCCGCAGATATCATTTTAATCAGCAGAAGCTGCTTATGCCCCTAGGCATTCCAAATGCCCTAGGCATTTGCCTAGTTTGCCTATGCCTAGGACCGGCTCTGGGTGGAGATGCACAGAACATTTATACCAGTGAGATAATATTTTATACTGCGTCTCGAGTACTTGTATCGAAGAGGAGCTGTCAAAAGTGTAGGTAAACACCTGAGACAACTGGTCTGCGGTCAATTCTCTTGGCAGCTCATTTTGCTAAGCTGAGACATAGTATAGGACTAGGACGAGAGCGATATATTAAGAGTCCATTTAGCTAAGACTGTGAGGGAGAGATTGTTAGTAGGGAGGGTAAGATTCACATCTAACTGAATCATGCACACCCAACATCTGCCGTGAGGAGAACTTTTTTTTTGCCAATTTTGACAACTGTGCATAAGTCACTTAGTGATTATCATCGAATCTATTTGCAGAGCAGGACTGAGGTGTACTAGACATATGACAGATGGTCTAATGTTTCTATTCAAAGTCTGATTATATCTACTTTCTCCATTGATCCTTTAACAAAAATATAATTACACAAAAAATGTGCCTTTATGTGGATGCTAATTACCTTGTAATTAAAACTGTCTACTAGTGCATTACAAATATAGTGAGGCAGAATTTGAATTACTTTAATTGGAAATATAAAGAAAGATACAGTGTTTCTACTAAACAAGACTGATCCATAGTTTTACTGCTTATGTTAAACCTCTCATTTGCAGTGTAATACATAATTAGATAAACAGACATAACTGAACTTTGAAAAATTGAAAAATGAAAATTTTCTACCAATTAATGTTGCTAAAATAATGTAATATGAAACCTAATAAATGGTGAAATGACAAATTGATATCCCTTCACGCAGATCGGGGAAAAAAAGAATATAATATAGTGTGTAATGTCTTTCGTAATTAGGTCAGAATGCTGCACACCTTTTAAACATGAAGAATAATAATCAGGCAGTTATTAAGATTAAATTCATTTCCTGTCAGACATGGGAGGTAAGATAATGATAGAAACATTTTGGAATAAAGTGGAAGCAAAAGTTACCTCAGTGATAAGGGCAACCACTTGACACATTGGAAACATAAGGTACCAAAAGAATTTTGTGAGCAGGCAAATCTTATCCTGAAGATTTTTTAAATACTGCGCAAAGGACCCATTAATTATTCCTTAAAGTAGGTGAAAAGATACATTTTCACCTATTTTGAAGTAACTGGGTTATTCATTACATAAGTAATACAATAGATTTCACTGGTATCTCCTGGTTACTTTGCAGCCCCAATACTGTCTGCAGTAGAGATGAGCGGGTTCGGTTCCTCGGAATCCGAACCCGCCCGAACTTCATGATTTTTTACACGGATCCGAGCGACTCGGATCTTCCCGCCTTGCTCGGTTAACCCGAGCGCGCCCGAACGTCATCATGACGCTGTCGGATTCTCGCGAGGCTCGGATTCTATCGCGAGACTCGGATTCTATATAAGGAGCCGCGCGTCGCCGCCATTTTACACGTGCATTGAGATTGATAGTGAGAGGACGTGGCTGGCGTCCTCTCCGTTTAGAGAAGAAATAGATAGGAGAGTGAGAGTGAGACAGTGACACTTCATTTACTGGAGCTTAGGAGGAGTACTCAGACAGAGAGTGCAGAATTTTGCTGATAGTATTAGTTAGTTATACTAGTGACAGAGTGAGACAGTGACACTTCATTTACTGGAGCTTAGGAGGAGTACTCAGACAGAGAGTGCAGAATTTTGCTGATAGTATTAGTTAGTTATACTAGTGACTGACCAGTGACCACCAGTGCAGTTTTATATTATTTAATATAATCCGTTCTCTGCCTGAAAAAACGATACACAGTGCCTCAGTCACATACCATATCTGTGCTCAGCCCAGTGTGCTGCATCATCTATGTATAATATCTGACTGTGCTCACACAGCTTAATTGTGGGGGAGACTGGGGAGCAGTTAGGTTATAGCAGGAGCCAGGAGTACATATTAAAATTAAACAGTGCACACTTTTTTTCTGCAGGAGTGCCACTGCCAGTGTGACTGACCAGTGACCTGACCACCAGTATAGTATACTATATTGTATTGTGATTGACTGTCTGCCTGTAAAAGTTAAACACACGTCGTGTGACTTGTGTGGTGTTTTTTTATTCTATAAAATAAAAAACTCATTCTGCTGACAGACAGTGTCCAGCAGGTCCGTCATTATATAATATATACCTGTCCGGCTGCAGTAGTGATATATATATATTTTTTATATCATTATTTATCATCCAGTCGCAGCAGACACAGTACGGAAGTTCACGGCTGTAGCTACCTCTGTGTCGGCACTCGGCAGTCCATCCATAATTGTATACCACCTACCCGTGTTTTTTTTTTTCTTTCTTCTTTATACATACTACATCTCATTATCATCCAGTCTATATTAGCAGCAGACACAGTACAGTACGGTAGTCCATGGCTGTAGCTACCTCTGTGTCGGCACTCGGCAGTCCGTCCATAATTGTATACCACCTACCCGTGGTTTTTTTTTCTTTCTTCTTTATACATACTACATCTCATTATCATCCAGTCTATATTAGCAGCAGACACAGTACAGTACGGTAGTCCACGGCTGTAGCTACCTCTGTGTCGGCACTCGGCAGTCCGTCCATAATTGTATACCACCTACCCGTGGTTTTTTTTTTTCTTTCTTCTTTATACATACTACATCTCATTATCAACCAGTCCATATTAGCAGCAGACACAGTACGGTAGTCCACGGCTGTAGCTACCTCTGTGTCGGCACTCGGCAGTCCGTCCATAATTGTATACCACCTACCCGTGGTTTTTTTTTCTTTCTTCTTTATACATACTACATCTCATTATCATCCAGTCTATATTAGCAGCAGACACAGTACAGTACGGTAGTCCACGGCTGTAGCTACCTCTGTGTCGGCACTCGGCAGTCCATCCATAATTGTATACCACCTACCCGTGGTTTTTTTTCCCTTTCTTCTTTATACATACTACATCTCATTATCATCCAGTCTATATTAGCAGCAGACACAGTACAGTACGGTAGTCCACGGCTGTAGCTACCTCTGTGTCGGCACTCGGCAGTCCGTCCATAATTGTATACCACCTACCCGTGGTTTTTTTTTTTCTTTCTTCTTTATACATACTACATCTCATTATCAACCAGTCCATATTAGCAGCAGACACAGTACGGTAGTCCACGGCTGTAGCTACCTCTGTGTCGGCACTCGGCAGTCCGTCCATAATTGTATACCACCTACCCGTGGTTTTTTTTTCTTTCTTCTTTATACATACTACATCTCATTATCATCCAGTCTATATTAGCAGCAGACACAGTACAGTACGGTAGTCCACGGCTGTAGCTACCTCTGTGTCGGCACTCGGCAGTCCATCCATAATTGTATACCACCTACCCGTGGTTTTTTTTCCCTTTCTTCTTTATACATACTACATCTCATTATCATCCAGTCTATATTAGCAGCAGACACAGTACAGTACGGTAGTCCACGGCTGTAGCTACCTCTGTGTCGGCACTCGGCAGTCCGTCCATAATTGTATACCACCTACCCGTGGTTTTTTCTTTCTTTCTTCTTTATACATACTACATCTCATTATCATCCAGTCTATATTAGCAGCAGACACAGTACAGTACGGTAGTCCACGGCTGTAGCTACCTCTGTGTCGGCACTCGGCAGTCCATCCATAATTGTATACCACCTACCCGTGGTTTTTTTTTCTTTCTTCTTTATACATACTACATCTCATTATCATCCAGTCTATATTATCAGCAGACACAGTACAGTACGGTAGTCCACGGCTGTAGCTACCTCTGTGTCGGCACTCGGCAGTCCGTCCATAATTGTATACCACCTACCCGTGGTTTTTTTTTTTTTCTTCTTTATACATACTACATCTCATTATCAACCAGTCTATATTAGCAGCAGACACAGTACGGTAGTCCACGGCTGTAGCTACCTCTGTGTCGGCACTCGGCAGTCCGTCCATAATTGTATACCACCTACCCGTGGTTTTTTTTTCCTTTCTTCTTTATACATACTACATCTCATTATCATCCAGTCTATATTAGCAGCAGACACAGTACAGTACGGTAGTCCACAGCTGTAGCTACCTCTGTGTCGGCACTCGGCAGTCCGTCCATAATTGTATACCACCTACCCGTGTTTTTTTTTTCTTTCTTCTTTATACATACTACATCTCATTATCATCCAGTCTATATTAGCAGCAGACACAGTACAGTACGGTAGTCCACGGCTGTAGCTACCTCTGTGTCGGCACTCGGCAGTCCGTCCATAATTGTATACCACCTACCCGTGTTTTTTTTTTCTTTCTTCTTTATACATACTACATCTCATTATCATCCAGTCTATATTAGCAGCAGACACAGTACAGTACGGTAGTCCACGGCTGTAGCTACCTCTGTGTCGGCACTCGGCAGTCCATCCTTAATTGTATACTAGTATCCATCCATCTCCATTGTTTACCTGAGGTGCCTTTTAGTTGTGCCTATTAAAATACGGAGAACAAAAATGTTGAGGTTCCAAAATTAGGGAAAGATCAAGATCCACTTCCACCTCGTGCTGAAGCTGCTGCCACTAGTCATGGCCGAGACGATGAAATGCCAGCAACGTCGTCTGCCAAGGCCGATGCCCAATGGCATAGTACAGAGCATGTCAAATCCAAAACACCAAATATCAGTAAAAAAAGGACTCCAAAACCTAAAATAAAATTGTCGGAGGAGAAGCGTAAACTTGCCAATATGCCATTTACCACACGGAGTGGCAAGGAACGGCTGAGGCCCTGGCCTATGTTCATGGCTAGTGGTTCAGCTTCACACGAGGATGGAGGCTCTCAGCCTCTCGCTAGAAAAATGAAAAGACTCAAGCTGGCAAAAGCAGTAGCACCGCAAAGAACTGTGCGTTCTTCGAAATCCCAAATCCACAAGGAGAGTCCAATTATGTCGGTTGCGATGCCTGACCTTCCCAACACTGGACGTGAAGAGCATGCGCCTTCCACCATTTGCACGCCCCCTGCAAGTGCTGGAAGGAGCACCCGCAGTCCAGTTCCTGATAGTCAGATTGAAGATGTCAGTGTTGAAGTACACCAGGATGAGGAGGATATGGGTGTTGCTGGCGCTGGGGTGGAAATTGACCAGGAGGATTCTGATGGTGAGGTGGTTTGTTTAAGTCAGGCACCCGGGGAGACACCTGTTGTCCGTGGGAGGAATATGGCCGTTGACATGCCTGGTGAAAATACCAAAAAAATCAGCTCTTCGGTGTGGAAGTATTTCACCAGAAATGCGGACAACATTTGTCAAGCCGTGTGTTGCCTTTGTCAAGCTGTAATAAGTAGGGGTAAGGACGTTAACCACCTCGGAACATCCTCCCTTATACGTCACCTGCAGCGCATTCATAATAAGTCAGTGACAAGTTCAAAAACTTTGGCCGACAGCGGAAGCAGTCCACTGACCAGTAAATCCCTTCCTCTTGTAACCAAGCTCACGCAAACCACCCCACCAACTCCCTCAGTGTCAATTTCCTCCTTCCCCAGGAATGCCAATAGTCCTGCAGGCCATGTCACTGGCAATTCTGACGAGTCCTCTCCTGCCTGGGATTCCTCCGATGCATCCTTGCGTGTAACGCCTACTGCTGCTGGCGCTGCTGTTGTTGCTGCTGGGAGTCGATGGTCATCCCAGAGGGGAAGTCGTAAGCCCACTTGTACTACTTCCAGTAAGCAATTGACTGTCCAACAGTCCTTTGCAAGGAAGATTAAATATCACAGCAGTCATCCTGCTGCAAAGCGGATAACTGAGGCCTTGACAACTATGTTGGTGTTAGACATGCGTCCGGTATCCGCCGTTAGTTCACAGGGAACTAGACAATTTATTGAGGCAGTGTGCCCCCGTTACCAAATACCATCTAGGTTCCACTTCTCTAGGCAGGCGATACCGAGAATGTACACGGACGTCAGAAAAAGACTCACCAGTGTCCTAAAAAATGCAGTTGTACCCAATGTCCACTTAACCACGGACATGTGGACAAGTGGAGCAGGGCAGGGTCAGGACTATATGACTGTGACAGCCCACTGGGTAGATGTATGGACTCCCGCCGCAAGAACAGCAGCGGCGGCACCAGTAGCAGCATCTCGCAAACGCCAACTCTTTCCTAGGCAGGCTACGCTTTGTATCACCGCTTTCCAGAATACGCACACAGCTGAAAACCTCTTACGGCAACTGAGGAAGATCATCGCGGAATGGCTTACCCCAATTGGACTCTCCTGTGGATTTGTGGCATCGGACAACGCCAGCAATATTGTGTGTGCATTAAATATGGGCAAATTCCAGCACGTCCCATGTTTTGCACATACCTTGAATATGGTGGTGCAGAATTTTTTAAAAAATGACAGGGGCGTGCAAGAGATGCTGTCGGTGGCCAGAAGAATTGCGGGACACTTTCGGCGTACAGGCACCACGTACAGAAGACTGGAGCACCACCAAAAACTACTGAACCTGCCCTGCCATCATCTGAAGCAAGAAGTGGTAACGAGGTGGAATTCAACCCTCTATATGCTTCAGAGGTTGGAGGAGCAGCAAAAGGCCATTCAAGCCTATACAATTGAGCACGATATAGGAGGTGGAATGCACCTGTCTCAAGTGCAGTGGAGAATGATTTCAACGTTGTGCAAGGTTCTGATGCCCTTTGAACTTGCCACACGTGAAGTCAGTTCAGACACTGCCAGCCTGAGTCAGGTCATTCCCCTCATCAGGCTTTTGCAGAAGAAGCTGGAGACATTGAAGGAGGAGCTAACACGGAGCGATTCCGCTAGGCATGTGGGACTTGTGGATGGAGCCCTTAATTCGCTTAACAAGGATTCACGGGTGGTCAATCTGTTGAAATCAGAGCACTACATTTTGGCCACCGTGCTCGATCCTAGATTTAAAACCTACCTTGGATCTCTCTTTCCGGCAGACACAAGTCTGCTGGGGTTGAAAGACCTGCTGGTGAGAAAATTGTCAAGTCAAGCGGAACGCGACCTGTCAACATCTCCTCCTTCACATTCTCCCGCAACTGGGGGTGCGAGGAAAAGGCTCAGAATTCTGAGCCCACCCGCTGGCGGTGATGCAGGGCAGTCTGGAGCGACTGCTGATGCTGACATCTGGTCCGGACTGAAGGACCTGACAACGATTACGGACATGTCGTCTACTGTCACTGCATATGATTCTCTCAACATTGAAAGAATGGTGGAGGATTATATGAGTGACCGCATCCAAGTAGGCACGTCACACAGTCCGTACTTATACTGGCAGGAAAAAGAGGCAATTTGGAGGCCCTTGCACAAACTGGCTTTATTCTACCTAAGTTGCCCTCCCACAAGTGTGTACTCCGAAAGAGTGTTTAGTGCCGCCGCTCACCTTGTCAGCAATCGGCGTACGAGGTTACATCCAGAAAATGTGGAGAAGATGATGTTCATTAAAATGAATTATAATCAATTCCTCCGCGGAGACATTGACCAGCAGCAATTGCCTCCACAATGTACACAGGGAGCTGAGATGGTGGATTCCAGTGGGGACGAATTGATAATCTGTGAGGAGGGGGATGTACACGGTGATATATCGGAGGATGATGATGAGGTGGACATCTTGCCTCTGTAGAGCCAGTTTGTGCAAGGAGAGATTAATTGCTTCTTTTTTGGGGGGGGTCCAAACCAACCCGTCATATCAGTCACAGTCGTGTGGCAGACCCTGTCACTGAAATGATGGGTTGGTTAAAGTGTGCATGTCCTGTTTTGTTTATACAACATAAGGGTGGGTGGGAGGGCCCAAGGACAATTCCATCTTGCACCTCTTTTTTCTTTTATTTTTCTTTGCGTCATGTGCTGTTTGGGGAGGGTTTTTTGGAAGGGACATCCTGCGTGACACTGCAGTGCCACTCCTAGATGGGCCCGGTGTTTGTGTCGGCCACTAGGGTCGCTTATCTTACTCACACAGTCAGCTACCTCATTGCGCCTCTTTTTTTCTTTGCGTCATGTGCTGTTTGGGGAGGGTTTTTTGGAAGGGCCATCCTGCGTGACACTGCAGTGCCACTCCTAGATGGGCCCCGTGTTTGTGTCGGCCACTAGGGTCGCTTATCTTACTCACACAGTCAGCTACCTCATTGCGCCTCTTTTTTTCTTTGCGTCATGTGCTGTTTGGGGAGGGTTTTTTGGAAGGGCCATCCTGCGTGACACTGCAGTGCCACTCCTAGATGGGCCCGGTGTTTGTGTCGGCCACTAGGGTCGCTTATCTTACTCACACAGTCAGCTACCTCATTGCGCCTCTTTTTTTCTTTGCGTCATGTGCTGTTTGGGGAGGGTTTTTTGGAAGGGCCATCCTGCGTGACACTGCAGTGCCACTCCTAGATGGGCCCGGTGTTTGTGTCGGCCACTAGGGTCGCTTATCTTACTCACACAGTCAGCTACCTCATTGCGCCTCTTTTTTTCTTTGCGTCATGTGCTGTTTGGGGAGGGTTTTTTGGAAGGGCCATCCTGCGTGACACTGCAGTGCCACTCCTAGATGGGCCCGGTGTTTGTGTCGGCCACTAGGGTCGCTTATCTTACTCACACAGTCAGCTACCTCATTGCGCCTCTTTTTTTCTTTGCGTCATGTGCTGTTTGGGGAGGGTTTTTTGGAAGGGCCATCCTGCGTGACACTGCAGTGCCACTCCTAGATGGGCCCGGTGTTTGTGTCTGCCACTAGGGTCGCTTATCTTACTCACACAGTCAGCTACCTCATTGCGCCTCTTTTTTTCTTTGCGTCATGTGCTGTTTGGGGAGGGTTTTTTGGAAGGGCCATCCTGCGTGACACTGCAGTGCCACTCCTAGATGGGCCCGGTGTTTGTGTCGGCCACTAGGGTCGCTTATCTTACTCACACAGTCAGCTACCTCATTGCGCCTCTTTTTTTCTTTGCGTCATGTGCTGTTTGGGGAGGGTTTTTTGGAAGGGACATCCTGCGTGACACTGCAGTGCCACTCCTAGATGGGCCCGGTGTTTGTGTCGGCCACTAGGGTCGCTTATCTTACTCACACAGCGACCTCGGTGCAAATTTTAGGACTAAAAATAATATTGTGAGGTGTGAGGTATTCAGAATAGACTGAAAATGAGTGGAAATTATGGTTTTTGAGGTTAATAATACTTTGGGATCAAAATGACCCCCAAATTCTATGATTTAAGCTGTTTTTTAGGGTTTTTTGAAAAAAACACCCGAATCCAAAACACACCCGAATCCGACAAAAAAAATTCGGTGAGGTTTTGCCAAAACGCGGTCGAACCCAAAACACGGCCGCGGAACCGAACCCAAAACCAAAACACAAAACCCGAAAAATTTCCGGCGCTCATCTCTAGTCTGCAGTCCCAATGCACTAGTATGGGAACCTTTATTCATCAAACTCCAAAAACTGAAAGTTTTCAGAGATGATTGCATGAACCAACACCGTCTTCAATTAGCGTTGGATCCTAGAGTCCCTATAGATCACAGGTCCAGGTTGCAAAGAGGGATCCTCTGCACACTGTTGCTATATACCGTTCCCATCAGCCAATATGTTGGGCAGGAAACTGAAGGGTAAAACAGCCAGACAAAGTGTTAAAGCCTTATTTTGCTCCAAGGGTGCTAAATTGTCAAATTCCCTAGACATAGTTAACATATTTTCTGTCTGCTATGAGCTTCTTTATAATCTTAAAGATGACCCTGGTACCCCTCAACGTACTCCATTTTCTATTTCTAGCTTCCTTTCCCATCTTTCTCTCTACACAGTTGATCACAAGCTCTGGATTCTCTTATTCCCATGGATGGATCCAAAGTTAAACACACCATTGCCTCTTTGAAAAGAGACAAAGTTCTTGGCCCAGATTGGGGACAATATTTTAATGATGTTTTTGAAAAGGAACTGGATATTAATCTGGTGGGAATGTTTGAAGCCAGGTTACTGCACCAAAACTGGACAAAGACCCTACCATATACAGAACTACTCCCCGATATTATTATTAAATAAATACATTAAGATTTGTGTAAAAATGCTAGCCTATAGTCGCTTCATCAGCTGATTACCTGACCAGGTTTGGTTTGTACTATGGAGGAAAGCTTTAGACAAAACCCAATAGGTTGACTACCCACTCATCATGTTCTCACTGGATGTTGAAAAAAGCCTTCAATAGTTTTTATTAGGGATTTATAAGGGCAGTCCTCTTAAAACTGCATTGGTGGGGATTTTTTGAGCCAATTTTTAACTTATTGTCATCTCCTACTGTAAAGAGTTTTACAGTGGCTTTCCAAGTAGCAATGTAATCAAGTAGGAATGTCCTCCCTATCCACTTATTTTTGTCTTAGCCATTGCATCCCAAGCAGAGAAGATCCAGAACTCAGCATTGATCGAGACCACCCTAACTCAGCTGAAGCGCTGACTGCAGTTAATAGCAGCCATGTGCCCAGCTCCTTCACTGATGGGCACATTGCTACCATTACACATTACAGCTGGCATTGCTGTAGCTGCTTGCCCATGTACTCAGCCCCCTCCTCCTTTCTCCCTCAGTGTCTCATGGGACTAGGAAAGACTTCATAACATCCCTCCCAGTTCATTCCCACAGTGCCTTATGCTGAAGAGAGATGGCATTTGGGCAGGCAGCACTTAGAAAGCAGCAGGTCTGGAGTCACTGTTAGAACTCAGGAAAAGAGGCAGGCAGTGGCATGGCAGGCATCTGGCACCCAGAGATATCACCAGTTCCAGTCCTGTCTGAAGCATCATCAATTTCAGACTGACCCGAAAGCATCAGTCTGGTCACCTCTTGGATCCAGTCCGGCATCTCCTGGTTCCAGCCAGTCATCACCCTCTACTGCCTTGCCAGTCATCACCCTCTACTGCCAGTCTAAAAGTCCACTCCTATAACTACTCTATTAAAGCATTTGCCCATACTGGTTCATCTGTTTCCCAGTGGTTCCTGCCTCTGTATTCACAAAAAGTACCTACAGTAGGATCCAAACAGGACGGATCCTGATAATAACATGGAGTTCTTTGCGGACCATCCTGAGACCTCACTGACATTTATTTATTCTGTGCTGGGTGATTATTTTGCTGCTTTATACTACAAATACAAATTGAATACATAGAAAACTGACATTTTCCCATTAGCATTCTACTGCACCTGTTGCTAACACTCCAGCCTAGATATAAATACAGTATACAGTACCTGGAAAACATTGTCCCAGTCCAAGTTTTGCTGGCACAGCTGTGGACATGTGGGGGACACAGTAAGCAAGATTTGCAGTTGCTGAATGATAAATCCTCTCTGCAGGGACATAGAAAACCTCAGTCATACTGTCATAGGGTTTGCTTGTCCATTGACACTTGTACTAACTCTACTACATACCTGTATAGGCCCTTTTACTATCCCCAAAACTCATTGGTCTGTTTTGAACCCCATTCTTAAAACCATAAAGGTGGTCACTGATCCAGGAGTGGTAACATAACCTATTGCTCCTTTCACCATAGTTGTCTCTAAAACAGCTGTTGAATTTAAACATTTGGGCACCCTTACCTCTTTCCCTTCCTCTCTGATGAAGTGGCATAGTTACCATGAATATTTAGTGGAGGAAACAGGGAAGAAATGTCCTTCCTGGTTTTCCTGAGTCACAATTTTACTATTCCGCAGTCCTTGTACCTTCTATTGCTTCTTGGTGGAATAATTTGGGTACTTTTTGACTACCTCCTTTTATATGCCAAATTATATCTCTTATGTTTGTGGTTATGCTGTTATGCATTTATGCTGTGTTTGCAATTATTGTATTCCCACATTTTCTTTCTGCAAACCTGCATCTTCTGTCATGGCACACCCATGGCAATGAGCATTACACCCCTGGCAATAAGCATAACTCCCAGAGCATGAAACCCCTGTCAATGAGTATGATACCACTAACAATGAGCATGACACCATTGGCAACTAGCATTACACCCCTGGGAATGAGCATTACACACCTGGCATCGAGCATGACACCCAGAGCATGAAACCCCTGGCAATGAACATGGAACCCAGAGCAAAAAAAACCTGGCAATGAGCATGCAACCCAGAGCACGAACCAACTGGCAACAGACATGGAACCCAGATCATGAAACCCCTGGCAATAAGCATGTAACCCAGAGCATGAAACCCCTGGCAATGAGCATTGAATCCAGAGCATGAAACACCTGGCAAAAAGTATGAAACCCCTGGAAACAAGCATGGGACCCAGAGCATGAAGCCCCTGGCAATGAGAATGAAACATAGAGCATAAAAATCCCTGGCAATGAACATTGAACCCAGAACATGAAACCCATGACAATGAGCAGGTAATTTAAAAGTAATTAGCAGCCTTACTGTGAATATGTAATCAGCATTATGGTGTGTGGCATAATGTGAAAAACTGGGTTACAAGATAGTTTTTTACTGCAATGTTTTCCCCTTGCAGTGAGACAATGTCCCTTGGTGAGGCTGCATCCCCTTTTTGGATTCTTTACTGTTCATATGGTAATGGGGGGAGGGGGTACCAGAAATATTTTTGGCAAGGGGAGCAAAATTAGTTGCGCCACTGACATGGGTTATAGGAGAAGCACCAGTTCTTTTAAGCATGTCCTAGACTCATATGGTATTTGTGTCTTTCCAGTCTGTTTGACCAATTTCTAGGCAACCATGATGCTCCTCTATTATATAAGGACTGCTTGCCTTATATAAGGAGGAGATTGGGTCTAAAGACCTCACTCATCAGTCTGCTCAAATTTAAATAGCAGCACTTCACTTCATCCATGCCAGTCAAGGGCATAGCCAGATCTTTGTGGGCCCCATAGCAAAATTTTGAAGGAGCCCCAGTCACAATGCTTCAAGAGAGACAACTCTCTGCAGCAGTTGTTATTTGTATGCCCTATAATAGTGCCCTAGCTCATTTTCTGATGCACAGTAGTGTCTTAGTTAATGTTATGCCCCATAAAAGTGCCCAAGTATATTTAATGAACCATAGTAGTGCTCTAATTTATGTTATGTCACATTGTAGGGCTCCCAGTACACATTATGCAACACAGTACCCCCAAGTCACATTATGACATACCATGTAAGGGCCTCTATGTAGCACCCAATGGTGAAAAATGTATATAACACATGCAACTTTGACAGGGAAGGTGGCCCCCCCTCAGGACTGGGCACCTCTCAGCTCTGCACCTATGGTAGTTACACCCTTGATGCTAGCCTTGTGTTATGCACACCAGTGCCAGCAGGAATGTACTGGTGTCTGAACGGAGAGGGATGCAAAACAAATGAACTCACAGACAGACTGGGGAATATGACATTGCATACATAGAAGGTGATAGGGTAACAAAATAAACACAAAGTGAACAGAGAAGCCCAAAGGCTAAGAAACTGGGTGTCTCCCTAGTATTAGGAATGCTCAGATGGAAAGAAGCGAGATGTTGTGATTTAATACGTAGAGAACCCGAAATGCTGTTGCTAAGGGCAACAGCAAAACCCTAAAGGGTTACCAACGGGTGTGGCAGTAAACTCCTTGGTCAGAGATGGAATAATAGACACAAGGAGAGTCTCCACAATCCTAGTCCTCACTTGCAGTGCACTGGTTCAGCTTACTGCCACTAAACTGACACCTGAACACCTTGCACAGTGAGAAAGGATTTTGGCAGGCAAGTCTGAGAATACAGCCGCAAACTTGCTAGGTTCACAGAGTAGCAAAAGAACCCCAGCAGGTTAAACGACTGACTCCAGTCTTACTGCTAGGTCTGGATTGGCAGAGTGTAATACCAAATCCCAAGGCCTATTTGCAGTAAGCAACAAACAAATACAAAGTTTACACAGTACTAGCTAGCTTTCAGGAACTGACTAACCAACAAAGATTCAGCAGCATCTGCCTAACCTGAGAAGAGGGTTTATATAGCAGGTGCTGTCCACGCCCCACTCAGACCTCACAGACTGTGAGCACAAAAACCAGCACCGGATCCCCTGCCGTGCACAGAGCCTGTAACCACTGCACAGCAAAAGACCCGAACCGGAGTATCAGCTACGCTCAGGTTACTCCGCTAGCACTTGTCTCCCGGTTGCCATGACGACGTGGCAGCACAGAGCAGGAGATCCTAACACCTTGCTGTGAGTTGAAACAGTGTTTATAATGCTTGTATATGTCTCATTGCTGTTCGGATTTGATTCCTGTATTATCTCATGCCCCTGACCTTGGCCTTTCTCTGTATAATGTTTTGTTTGTCCGCCAGCCCTGACCTAGCATGTTAACAATATTCACCTATCTGATGTCAGCCCTGGCTCAAGCTATCTACGGTATCTGTTGATCTGCTATCAGCTCTTGATTGCTATTGCTTATTCAGGATATTTGCATGCCACCAGTTTCACTTCTTGCTGCATCTGTCTACTACTATCTAACCTCAGTATTCAGACACTAGTATACAGTATTCTGACATCCAATATAGGGGTCTATCTGCTAAGCCTTGGAGAGAGATAAAGTGGAGAAACATAAGCTACCAACTAATCACTTCATCTCTCTCCAAGGCTTATTACATAGACCCCCAAGTGCAGGACTTCAGCACCTAAGAAAAAGGATTATCTTGCTAAACACAGAGCTAAATGAAGAACTGTATATCTCTTTATGTAATAAATGGTCATCAAGTTTAATTAAGTTGAGATCACAAAATGGGCAATAAACGTTACTTTAACGTTTAAGCAATTTCATGTTCACTGTGGACAGCCAACAATGTGATAGTGTTCTGTCATATATTTCAGTTACATTTTTTAATTTGTGATTAATCTTCCCAAATTATTGTTATTATCATCTTCTCAAAATGCATGATGCTAAGGAGGCAGCCAATCAATTTCCACAGTTGTATTCCTGGAGGGGCATCAGAGTGTATTTTAAGCTAGGCACAACCTATACAATTATCTGCCAGATAATCTGCCAGATCTCGCTGGTTGGAATGAAAATCTGGTAATGGATGAAAGCAAATGACAATCGACCATTTGCTCCTAAACACTGGAAAACAAACAAAATCTGTCATTCATACAAATTGGTCAAACACAAATTTAACCAATACCCCTTTCACATCTCCAACGCCGGATCCCACCCGGGAATTGGAAACGGGTCCTTCCCAGGTGGGATCCGGCATTGGAGATTCTCCTACCCTTTTGCTGGCTTCCAGACCCGGCAATATGCCGGGTCTGTTGCCATAGCGTCAGGGGGCAGAGCCAGCAGAAGGGTGGAGGTGGATGCGGCGCTGGGAGATGAGGTCATCTCCGCACCACCTCTCCCTATCTAGTAAATGGGTCCCAGGTTGCATCGACCCGGGAATCCATTTATGCAGCCACTGACCCGGTATTCAACCTGGGAATAACGCTGGTTATAACCCGGGTTGAATTACCGGTTCAGGCGACACGGGAATTCGGATTTGGCGCTTTCACACCGCACATTGACCGGGTCGATACCGGGTTATTTGTGCGGTGTGAAAGGGGTACAACTTGGATGAACAACTGTTTTTGTCTGTTTTTCAGTGTTTGGGAGCAAATGATCGACTGTCATTTATTCTTATCCATTACCAGATTTTCATTCCAACCAGCCAGATCTGGCAGATAATCTGCCAGATAATTGTATAGTGTGTACCTATCTTAAGGATGACATGTAAATTGGTAACATACAAAAGAAAACATCAACGTTTTTTTTTCTTCCAAAGAATAGAAGGATTGTGTGTCTGCGGTTTAGAGGTGAACCATTCATTTCCATTATTGTGGAACTAGAAGGTATATGGTTGTCTCTTGAAGCTATGGAACTCATATAGGGGTATATGCAATTCCGGATGAATTGCGCCTTTTTTTTCGACCGTTTTAGGATTCGACTGTACTCGACAGCCGAGACCCTCCACCCGGGATCATGAATTCGACATATTCAATACAAAACGCGATTTCTACATTTGTAGGTAAGTAAAACATGTGGTCTGGCGTTGCATGTATGTGTTTGTGTAATGGGGGAGGGGGGGTGCCATAAAGTGTACATGTGGCGTTGCTTTGGGGTGTTTGGGGTATGTATATGTGTGCAGGTATGTGTTTATAGCTCCTGCTTGTATTGCTGCATGGGTTTTTTTTTGGAGTTTTGTGTTTGGGGGTAGTTTTTCACGTTTTTGTTTTGTTTTCATAAAATGTTTTTTGGGTCATGCTTTTGCATTGGTGTACCTCCAGCATGTGCAGGTATGATTTTTGGCTTGTTTGGGGTGACTTTTCAGTGTGTCGGTATCTGCCATGTGGCTGACATGTGTTGTTGTTTGTTCCCAAAACATGTTTTTTTGCTCCTATTTTAGCACTGGTGCATCCCTGCACATGCTGGAGGTACTTTTTGGCTTGTTTGGGTTGACTTTGAGCGTGTCGGTTTCTGCCATGTGGCCCACATGTAGTGTCGTTTGTTTCCAAAACATGTTTTTTTGCTCCTACTTTAGCACTGGTTGACCTCCAGCATGTGCAGGGACACTTTTTGGCTTGTTTGGGGTGACTTTTCAGTGTGTCGGTATCTGCCATGTGGCCGACATGTGTTGTTGTTTGTTCCCAAAACATGTTTTTTTGCTCCTATTTTAGCACTGGTGCATCCCTGCACATGCTGGAGGTACTTTTTGGCTTGTTTGGGCTGACTTTGAGCGTGTCGGTATCTGCCATGTGGCCGACATGTGGTGTTGTTTGTTTCCAAAACATGTTTTTTTGCTCCTACTTTAGCACTGGTTGACCTCCAGCATGTGCAGGGATGCTTGTACGGGGGTTTTGGCTTGTTTGGCTGAGGTTTTTTCAATTTTTCTAAAAAAATTTTTGTTGTGTTTGGTCCTGCTTGAGCACTGGGGTCCCAACAGCATGACGTGTGGTTGCATGTAATTATGTAATGTGTGTTAAAATTGTAAAAATATTTTTTCTTTTTACAACAGAGATGTCCAGGGACAAGCGGCCCTGATCCCCCCCTTCCCCCCACCCCTCAGAAGAATTTTCCCTGCACAGCAATGAGGAGTGGTCGTCAAGGGACCAAAGGGAGAAGCAAAAGAAAAAGAAAAGGCCTAGACAGGTAAATACTGTCAACACCTGCAGACACAGTAGCATCCAACTTGACACACCCTAGTTTGCGCACTGCCATGACACCTACAGGTATCTTTGCGCACTGCCAGATATACTGACACACTCACAGGTACATACCGATCTTATTAAATGCATGGTTTTTTTTACCCATAAAGGCAAGAAGCCAGCCAGAGGATCAGTCGGAGGAGGAAGCCTCTGGTGAAGACGCAGGACAGAAGAAGCCACGTGGACCCAGATACACTGTGGCGGAAAACTGTGCCCTAGTGGATGGCGTCGACAGGTCCTATGACATTCTGTATGGACCAAGGGCACAGAGTACAGCAGCTAAGACCAAGCGAAACATCTGGGATGCCAACGCCAGACAAGTCACTGCAGTATCTGGAAACCGCCGGAGCACCAGAAACTGCATGAAGCGGTACAGTGATTGCCGCAGACAGACCAAGAAGAAGATGGGGATTCAGCGCCGACATGACACAGCTACGGGAGGTGGTCCGGCTCTCAATCTGAAGTGGCTACCCTGGGAGAACGTTATTAGAAGGCGCATGAACCCTGTTATGGTCCAATGAGTTTGCGGAGGTGTGGACTCCAGCCATCCAGCTGGCTTTCCCGAGGAGGAAGAACCGCCCAGAAGATGGAAGACGGCGGGAGACAAGCAGTCCAAAAGGAGGCCTGATGGTAAGAATACATTCAGATGAGCTGTACTAAAAAAAATGTTTATTTTTATTTGCTAATGTGTTTGTTCTTTTTCCCCAGACACGCCTGCCCAGAGGACATCACCTGCGCGCAGGACATCGCAAGTGCGCGGACCATCACCTGCGCAGCAGGCATCGGCAGCAGCGCTCGGACCATCACCTGCGCAGCACACATCGTCAGCGCGCAGAAAGTCACCTGCGCGCCAGACGTCATCAGCGCGCAGAAAGTCACCTGCGCGTCAGACATCAGCGTGCAGAACATCACCTGCGCGCCAGACACCGTCGGCGACCACACCACCAGCTGGGCGCCAAACTACATCTCCTGCGCGCAGGCCATCACCAGCTCGTCATCTCTCCAGGAGCTCTGGGACTGTGACCGAAGAGCCTCAACAAGACACTACCCTTGTGGACCCATCACCCGAACTGTTTGAGTTAACGGACGAGACTTTTCTTGGGTTTGAAGCCAGCCGTGCAGACGTATCCAGCCATATCCTTGAAAAGTCTCCAGAATTGAGGACAAGTGAAGCTCCTGGAGCAGCGGCACCATATGATGGAGAAGTTTTTTTATTTTTGGTTTTTTTTGGGGGGGGGTCACCATTTTTGTATAGTTTATTAACTTTATTTTAATTTTTTCTTCTTTTCAAACAGAGGTGCCACGGACCAGCAGCGGACTTGCGTCGGGGATTGGTCCCTTCTTCAGGCCGGATCTCCTACAGGATTCGTCGAACGACGAGGTGGAAGTGCAGTAGCCCGCTGTTTCTTTCTACATCCCTGTGTGAGTAATTAGCAAATTGTGAGCCTTCAAACAAATTTATGAATGTGTATACTAATTTCTAATTTTCTTTTCAGCTGCACAAATGCAATTGGTGGCAGACGTACAGGAAGGGCAGGATCCCTCAAATGTTCAGAGGGTACACACCCTGGCAGCAGAGATGACTGCCCGCCAGGATACCTACACGAATGTCGTTGAAACCAGACTGAACGCCATTGAGAAGACAATGGAGAAGATGGCAAACGGTCTGGTTGAAATGCAAAAGGCTCTTGCCGACAGCACGGCAGAAACGCAAAAGACCAGATGAGAAGATCACAGGGAGACTATGGACATCCTTCAAGTTCTGGCCACATCCATCAACCGGCTGGTGGATAACACATCATGCCTGGCACACAGCGTTGACAACATGTCGGAGAGCCAACGACATTCGGCAGCCAGCCACCAGATCATCGCAACCACACTGCAGATGATGTACGATAAGCTCCCAGAGCCAGCTCATCAACACGCTGGTGAACCACCACATCCGCCATCACAAGCCACACGGACGCCTCCTGCCCTTCCTCCACCACCATCCTGGTATGGACGGTCACAGCTGTACCACAGCTGTACCAAGGATATACAGGGATGTACCCCACCTATCAGATGCCTCCACCACCAACACCGGCCGCATCATCTACACCAGCACAGCCACCGAGGCCAAGTCAACGCACTCCACAGCCGCCCAGGGCATCGACGCCCCATCAGGAGGAAGAAGAGGATCCGGATGGACAACCACGATAAGCCCGGTTGTATTGTTTTATTATTTACTCTTATGTTTTTCATGTTTCCCTTTCTCCCCCTCCCATTAGTTTTTTTTTTCTTCTTAATATTGTTTTATATTTGTGTTGGGCTCCCCCACCCCCGACCGGATACTACCAAGGAGCTTTATGTCTCGGCATACATGCGCGGGCATGTATGCGGGCGCGTGTGGTGACTGATGAAAGCTCCTTGTGGTTACATGTATGATGGGCCAAAGAGCTATTCTGATACCACTTTAAAAAAAAACAAAAAAAAAAAACTCCTTTTTGTATTGGTGTAAAATAGGCTTTCACTGTTGTGTGAATTTACTATTCAGTAGTGTTTATTTTTGGCTTCTTCATAGGATTGGGTGGAAAATTGAAGTGGACGGCGTAGTTCGTGTTGTGCGTACCAAGGTGAGTAAAGCCATGTTTCAATGTATATATTCAAGAAACTTTGGACCGTCTGCCCTTGGGGAACAACACAGTCCAGCAATGGGTCATGCTGGGCTGTGTGGTTCCACAAGTGCAGGCGTGTCAAAGTGCTGACCACTGACACCACTCTGCCACTTTGGACCGCCTGACCTTGAGGAACAACACAGTCCAGCAATGGGTCATGCTGGGCTGTGTGGTTCCACCAGTGCAGGCGTGTCAAAGTGCTGAACACTGACACCACTCTGCCACTTTGGACCGCCTGACCTTGGGGAACAACACAGTCCAGCAATGGGTCATGCTGGGTTGTGTGGTTCCACAAGTGCAGGCGTGTCAAAGTGCTGACCACTGACACCACTCTGCCACTTTGGACCGCCTGACCTTGGGGAACAACACAGTCCAGCAATGGGTCATGCTGGGCTGTGTGGTTCCACAAGTGCAGGCGTGTCAAAGTGCTGACCACTGACACCACTCTGCCACTTTGGACTAAATGCCCTTGGGGAACAACACAGTCCAGCAATGGGTCATGCTGGGCTGTGTGGTTCCACAAGTGCAGGCGTGTCAAAGTGCTGAACACTGACACCACTCTGCCACTTTGGACCGCCTGCCCTTGGGGAACAACACAGTCCAGCAATGGGTCATGCTGGGCTGTGTGGTTCCACAAGTGCAGGCGTGTCAAAGTGCTGACCACTGACACCACTCTGCCACTTTGGACCGCCTGACATTGGGGAACAACACAGTCCAGCAATGGGTCATGTCTACAATGTATAGAGTAATTAAATACAGACATAAATAAAAAAAAAGTACAAATTAAGTTCGGTTAAATAGAAACAACTGACACAGGGTGAATAAAATACTAAATAAATTAATGTGAATAAATGGCCGCAACTTTATATAATATAGGAGTTAAGCTAGTGAGGAAGGTTCCAGATGCAATCGGCCAATCAGAAGCGGCTGATAATTGCCCTCATCATCATCATCACCATCTATGTATATTTAGCACTAGAGATTGAGAACCCTCAAGAGATACTCCTCCTGACAGGCAAATACGCATCTCTGTGTCCAGGTCTATATTGGTACAGTGTTAACATGCAGTAGTCAAGCTATGTTTAGCCACTTTCATGCCCCTGTTCCTTGTCTCTATATGCAGTGTGTCGTAAGCATAAGATACTTAGTTGATATAATGATGCATTTGCAACCACAAGTCTTTATTTGTGCACACATGCAGTATGGAAATGTGTTTTTTACAAAACTAAAATCACTTATATCCAGCATGAGCTACTATGTCTCAAAAAATGCCTCTGGGACTTAAATCAATCAGGAGGTAGTAGAAATCATATGGGTACCATCCTTAATTACTATTAGTATAGACATAATAGATACATAAAATAGATACAGCAAATTATATAGCTGTGTAAAGCCCAGGAAAAGTGTATTCTTCTGCCATCTGAAATACAGTATATTTTGTCCTTTTGACACTGTTTGGACAATGGTAATGTGATACCCTGGAATCTGAGGGGTTAATGGCTAGTGATCTCTAGGACAATGCAGATGCCCTGGAGATGGTCCTTCCAGCCTGAGGAGGGAAATGAGAGATGGTCATTGGCATGGTGGCTAGAGGATCTGTTGGAGAGCAGTGTGTCAGAAACCCTAATATTCAACTAGAAAACATGCATGCTGTAACCAGCATTGGGTTGTATGGATGTGCCATTAATTCTGGTAGTGCATCAGATCCCAGAGATCCACCTGCAGGTGCTCTTGACTCACGAGGCACCAAGGACTGGCTGACAACTTTTAAAATGGGGGGCAAATGCAATCAAATGACCCCGGCTTTTCCACCAGCTGTCACAACTGAGGGCTGGTGCTGGTAGCTGGAAGCCTCAGTTGTAGGGGCTGACGGATACCGGAAGTAGACTCCTAGACATGCGTTAGGACAGTAGCAGTAAATGCCTGAAGGCGTGACAACGACAACTGAGAATGTCTTTGAAGGTTTTTATTAAATGAAAAGTCATATAAGGTGCAATGAGAAAATAAATGTCACAGGTGAGTATTGGGAGCACAACTGGTTATGACCAGTAATCCAGAAAATAACTAAAAGTTCTGTATAATGCTTGAGAACCCAGGTGAGGTAAAACGTGATGTTGGGGATGGCAAGTGAAACTGTAAATAATAATAGGGTTCGTGGACAAACTGTAAATGAAGCTGGGGTTCGCAGGAAACCAGCAGATGAAGCTGGGGTTCGCAGGAACACTGTAGATGAAGCTGGGGTTCGTAGGAACACTGTAGATGAAGCTGGGGTTCACAGAAACACTATGGATGAAGCTGGGGTTCGTAGGAACACTGTAGATGAAGCTGGAGAGTGGCTGCTGGAAAGCCAGAGTATCACACACTATCAGCACTGGATGCGGGAGCAAAGGAAATAGGTTGCACCACAGGGCTTAGACACAGGAGAGCTGGAACTGCACCGCAGAGGGGAATCACCAGGGAGTCAGGCTGTAATGCAGGAGAGATCCACAGGAGAATCCACAGAGAACTGCACACTGGAAACGCTGGAGGGACAATTGAAGCACTGACAACCTTCTTGGTGCAGGGACAGGACTCCTATACCTGCTCGACAGCAGGGACTGGCCGACAATTACTTCCTGGCTCCAGCAGCACTACGGATAGGTGAAATGATAACATGTGATTAGAGTCCAAGATGGCTGCGCCCATTGACAGAATCTGAAGGGGAACTAAGCACTGGGCAACATGTGCAAACAACAATGGCGGCGGAGGCCGCAGCAACAGAGACTCCACGCGCCCAAATGCGCACTGCGGCCACAAGGATGGAAGCGGCGGCCGAGGCACACAAGGATGTGCATCCAGCAGAGGACCACAGGCGCGGCAGGGACGGCCGCGATGGGGCTGAAAACGTCACACCTCCGAGAGTACACATACTGAGGCGGCCACTGAAACCAGCGCTGCAGGCAATGAATATAACTAAAGCCCGGCCCTGGCTCACTGAGCCGACCTCAGGAGGCACCTAACAGGTATAAAGTGGTGTCTCAGTACCCGGATCGTGACACCAGCACATGGCAATAGCAAAATGGATGTGGCAATAAAACTACATGCATGTATTATGTAATGGGGAAGCAGTTTAAATGTGTAAGGAAATACAGGAAAAAACATTATATCCAAGAACTATAATCAAATACATTGCCTACAAGTCCTGTCTGACAAATAGTGGCTGACCACTGACACCACTCTGCCACTTTGGACCGCCTGACATTGGGGAACAACACAGTCCAGCAATGGGTCATGTCTACAATGTATAGAGTAATTAAATACAGACATAAATAAAAAAAAAGTACAAATTAAGTTCGGTTAAATAGAAACAACTGACACAGGGTGAATAAAATACTAAATAAATTAATGTGAATAGATGGCCGCAACTTTATATAATATAGGAGTTAAGCTAGTGAGGAAGGTTCCAGATGCAATCGGCCAATCAGAAGCGGCTGATAATTGCCCTCATCATCATCATCACCATCTATGTATATTTAGCACTAGAGATTGAGAACCCTCAAGAGATACTCCTCCTGACAGGCAAATACGCATCTCTGTGTCCAGGTCTATATTGGTACAGTGTTAACATGCAGTAGTCAAGCTATGTTTAGCCACTTTCATGCCCCTGTTCCTTGTCTCTATATGCAGTGTGTCGTAAGCATAAGATACTTAGTTGATATAATGATGCATTTGCAACCACAAGTCTTTATTTGTGCACACATGCAGTATGGAAATGTGTTTTTTACAAAACTAAAATCACTTATATCCAGCATGAGCTACTATGTCTCAAAAAATGCCTCTGGGACTTAAATCAATCAGGAGGTAGTAGAAATCATATGGGTACCATCCTTAATTACTATTAGTATAGACATAATAGATACATAAAATAGATACAGCAAATTATATAGCTGTGTAAAGCCCAGGAAAAGTGTATTCTTCTGCCATCTGAAATACAGTATATTTTGTCCTTTTGACACTGTTTGGACAATGGTAATGTGATACCCTGGAATCTGAGGGGTTAATGGCTAGTGATCTCTAGGACAATGCAGATGCCCTGGAGATGGTCCTTCCAGCCTGAGGAGGGAAATGAGAGATGGTCATTGGCATGGTGGCTAGAGGATCTGTTGGAGAGCAGTGTGTCAGAAACCCTAATATTCAACTAGAAAACATGCATGCTGTAACCAGCATTGGGTTGTATGGATGTGCCATTAATTCTGGTAGTGCATCAGATCCCAGAGATCCACCTGCAGGTGCTCTTGACTCACGAGGCACCAAGGACTGGCTGACAACTTTTAAAATGGGGGGCAAATGCAATCAAATGACCCCGGCTTTTCCACCAGCTGTCACAACTGAGGGCTGGTGCTGGTAGCTGGAAGCCTCAGTTGTAGGGGCTGACGGATACCGGAAGTAGACTCCTAGACATGCGTTAGGACAGTAGCAGTAAATGCCTGAAGGCGTGACAACGACAACTGAGAATGTCTTTGAAGGTTTTTATTAAATGAAAAGTCATATAAGGTGCAATGAGAAAATAAATGTCACAGGTGAGTATTGGGAGCACAACTGGTTATGACCAGTAATCCAGAAAATAACTAAAAGTTCTGTATAATGCTTGAGAACCCAGGTGAGGTAAAACGTGATGTTGGGGATGGCAAGTGAAACTGTAAATAATAATAGGGTTCGTGGACAAACTGTAAATGAAGCTGGGGTTCGCAGGAAACCAGCAGATGAAGCTGGGGTTCGCAGGAACACTGTAGATGAAGCTGGGGTTCGTAGGAACACTGTAGATGAAGCTGGGGTTCACAGAAACACTATGGATGAAGCTGGGGTTCGTAGGAACACTGTAGATGAAGCTGGAGAGTGGCTGCTGGAAAGCCAGAGTATCACACACTATCAGCACTGGATGCGGGAGCAAAGGAAATAGGTTGCACCACAGGGCTTAGACACAGGAGAGCTGGAACTGCACCGCAGAGGGGAATCACCAGGGAGTCAGGCTGTAATGCAGGAGAGATCCACAGGAGAATCCACAGAGAACTGCACACTGGAAACGCTGGAGGGACAATTGAAGCACTGACAACCTTCTTGGTGCAGGGACAGGACACCTATACCTGCTCGACAGCAGGGACTGGCCGACAATTACTTCCTGGCTCCAGCAGCACTACGGATAGGTGAAATGATAACATGTGATTAGAGTCCAAGATGGCTGCGCCCATTGACAGAATCTGAAGGGGAACTAAGCACTGGGCAACATGTGCAAACAACAATGGCGGCGGAGGCCGCAGCAACAGAGACTCCACGCGCCCAAATGCGCACTGCGGCCACAAGGATGGAAGCGGCGGCCGAGGCACACAAGGATGTGCATCCAGCAGAGGACCACAGGCGCGGCAGGGACGGCCGCGATGGGGCTGAAAACGTCACACCTCCGAGAGTACACATACTGAGGCGGCCGCTGAAACCAGCGCTGCAGGCAATGAATATAACTAAAGCCCGGCCCTGGCTCACTGAGCCGACCTCAGGAGGCACCTAACAGGTATAAAGTGGTGTCTCAGTACCCGGATCGTGACACCAGCACATGGCAATAGCAAAATGGATGTGGCAATAAAACTACATGCATGTATTATGTAATGGGGAAGCAGTTTAAATGTGTAAGGAAATACAGGAAAAAACATTATATCCAAGAACTATAATCAAATACATTGCCTACAAGTCCTGTCTGACAAATAGTGGCTGACCACTGACACCACTCTGCCACTTTGGACCGCCTGACATTGGGGAACAACACAGTCCAGCAATGGGTCATGTCTACAATGTATAGAGTAATTAAATACAGACATAAATAAAAAAAAAGTACAAATTAAGTTCGGTTAAATAGAAACAACTGACACAGGGTGAATAAAATACTAAATAAATTAATGTGAATAGATGGCCGCAACTTTATATAATATAGGAGTTAAGCTAGTGAGGAAGGTTCCAGATGCAATCGGCCAATCAGAAGCGGCTGATAATTGCCCTCATCATCATCATCACCATCTATGTATATTTAGCACTAGAGATTGAGAACCCTCAAGAGATACTCCTCCTGACAGGCAAATACGCATCTCTGTGTCCAGGTCTATATTGGTACAGTGTTAACATGCAGTAGTCAAGCTATGTTTAGCCACTTTCATGCCCCTGTTCCTTGTCTCTATATGCAGTGTGTCGTAAGCATAAGATACTTAGTTGATATAATGATGCATTTGCAACCACAAGTCTTTATTTGTGCACACATGCAGTATGGAAATGTGTTTTTTACAAAACTAAAATCACTTATATCCAGCATGAGCTACTATGTCTCAAAAAATGCCTCTGGGACTTAAATCAATCAGGAGGTAGTAGAAATCATATGGGTACCATCCTTAATTACTATTAGTATAGACATAATAGATACATAAAATAGATACAGCAAATTATATAGCTGTGTAAAGCCCAGGAAAAGTGTATTCTTCTGCCATCTGAAATACAGTATATTTTGTCCTTTTGACACTGTTTGGACAATGGTAATGTGATACCCTGGAATCTGAGGGGTTAATGGCTAGTGATCTCTAGGACAATGCAGATGCCCTGGAGATGGTCCTTCCAGCCTGAGGAGGGAAATGAGAGATGGTCATTGGCATGGTGGCTAGAGGATCTGTTGGAGAGCAGTGTGTCAGAAACCCTAATATTCAACTAGAAAACATGCATGCTGTAACCAGCATTGGGTTGTATGGATGTGCCATTAATTCTGGTAGTGCATCAGATCCCAGAGATCCACCTGCAGGTGCTCTTGACTCACGAGGCACCAAGGACTGGCTGACAACTTTTAAAATGGGGGGCAAATGCAATCAAATGACCCCGGCTTTTCCACCAGCTGTCACAACTGAGGGCTGGTGCTGGTAGCTGGAAGCCTCAGTTGTAGGGGCTGACGGATACCGGAAGTAGACTCCTAGACATGCGTTAGGACAGTAGCAGTAAATGCCTGAAGGCGTGACAACGACAACTGAGAATGTCTTTGAAGGTTTTTATTAAATGAAAAGTCATATAAGGTGCAATGAGAAAATAAATGTCACAGGTGAGTATTGGGAGCACAACTGGTTATGACCAGTAATCCAGAAAATAACTAAAAGTTCTGTATAATGCTTGAGAACCCAGGTGAGGTAAAACGTGATGTTGGGGATGGCAAGTGAAACTGTAAATAATAATAGGGTTCGTGGACAAACTGTAAATGAAGCTGGGGTTCGCAGGAAACCAGCAGATGAAGCTGGGGTTCGCAGGAACACTGTAGATGAAGCTGGGGTTCGTAGGAACACTGTAGATGAAGCTGGGGTTCACAGAAACACTATGGATGAAGCTGGGGTTCGTAGGAACACTGTAGATGAAGCTGGAGAGTGGCTGCTGGAAAGCCAGAGTATCACACACTATCAGCACTGGATGCGGGAGCAAAGGAAATAGGTTGCACCACAGGGCTTAGACACAGGAGAGCTGGAACTGCACCGCAGAGGGGAATCACCAGGGAGTCAGGCTGTAATGCAGGAGAGATCCACAGGAGAATCCACAGAGAACTGCACACTGGAAACGCTGGAGGGACAATTGAAGCACTGACAACCTTCTTGGTGCAGGGACAGGACACCTATACCTGCTCGACAGCAGGGACTGGCCGACAATTACTTCCTGGCTCCAGCAGCACTACGGATAGGTGAAATGATAACATGTGATTAGAGTCCAAGATGGCTGCGCCCATTGACAGAATCTGAAGGGGAACTAAGCACTGGGCAACATGTGCAAACAACAATGGCGGCGGAGGCCGCAGCAACAGAGACTCCACGCGCCCAAATGCGCACTGCGGCCACAAGGATGGGAGCGGCGGCCGAGGCACACAAGGATGTGCATCCAGCAGAGGACCACAGGCGCGGCAGGGACGGCCGCGATGGGGCTGAAAACGTCACACCTCCGAGAGTACACATACTGAGGCGGCCGCTGAAACCAGCGCTGCAGGCAATGAATATAACTAAAGCCCGGCCCTGGCTCACTGAGCCGACCTCAGGAGGCACCTAACAGGTATAAAGTGGTGTCTCAGTACCCGGATCGTGACACCAGCACATGGCAATAGCAAAATGGATGTGGCAATAAAACTACATGCATGTATTATGTAATGGGGAAGCAGTTTAAATGTGTAAGGAAATACAGGAAAAAACATTATATCCAAGAACTATAATCAAATACATTGCCTACAAGTCCTGTCTGACAAATAGAAACTATTCAAGGAAGAAATATACAATACTCACCTTCCCCCTGAGCTTCAATTTTCACGTCTCACAGAATCCCCTCCTTCAATTTCCACCTCACAGCACCACATACTGCCTCATCACATACTGTATTATTCTTGGTCTCACAAAGCCCAGCTGCCTGCACCTCAGTAAATAATCATTCAGAACACATTTTCTGCTGCTGATTGCTTGAAAGAATCTTCCTCACAGTGTAAAACGGCAGATCCACAGTGAGTTACTGAGATCAGTGGCACACAAAGGGGGGTTCCAATTACCTAGAAACCACTCTGACTGACCACAATCGGAGCCCAACCACCTTGAGGGTTAATGCCATGATTCATGGGTGTCAGTTAGGCTCTGACCCATCTCATACAGCGGTGAATCATGATATTATGCTGCCACGGGTGTGGCCTAATGACAGGATTTAACTGGGCCCACTCCCAAAAGAGCTTCTGCAGATAATAGTGTTTGCGCCATGATATTGTGATATTTGGGAAATTAGCTTATAGGGAAACATGTCTTTAGAGGTGGACATGTCTGGGACTGAGTACAATGCTGCGGGAGTCCCTGCTCACCAGGCACAGGACCCTGAAGCTATGGTATAGTGTGTACCAATGTGGCACAGTACTATGGTGTGTCTTGGCTTGCACAGTACTATGGTATGCCTAGTGCTACACAGTGCCATGGTATGCCCAGTGCTACACAGTACTATGATGTCCCAGTACTGCCTGGTGCTGCCTACAGTGCCTAGTACTAAGGTGTGCACAGTGCTGAATCTTACCTTCTGCCAGTGTGCCTCTTATCTCCTCATGGGCTTCTAAGAGCTAGTGACAGCAGATACTCACTGTGTGCTGCAGCTTATGAGAGTAGACCAAGAAGGATGAAGCAACCCTGTCCCAGTGACCATCTTTTAGTAGCTTTCTATGGGGGTAACCATTTTCTGTTAGCCCCTGCTGCTCAGCTAGATCACTCGTGGCTGGCAGCCAAGGCATAACCCGTTATAGCATAGAGCGGTTGGGGAGCAGGCGGCCCTGGATCAGTAAAATTGAGGGCACCTTGCTCCCTGGCACAGCCTGCCCCTTCAACTTTCCAAGTTACAATAGAATTTAATGTTGGCAACTAATAAGGGGATCAGTGGAGGGAATCCATTATCACTCTTGGATTAAAATCCAAATTTTATTTGTAAGTTTTTCCCAACAAATCGATAAAATAGACCCTATGGCATGTGTTTATAAACGTCTCCAAAACAGCTATTTTATCATTACATTATTTTAGCATAAATACATGCAATATTAGTCTGTTAAGTTTGAAAAAGCTGTTACATGATTTTCTAATCCAGGAAAAGTCTCAAAATCACTGCACGGCATATTCAATAGTTTGCATTCTTTACTTGGAATAAATCACATTAACTGAAATTTGATTTATGAAGAGCCTGAAGCGAATGTTGAGATTCTGTTTGCAAAGGGTAACACACCTAGAAAAACAAGTTACTTTTAACGTTTTTACTGTTAAAAATGAAACATCATTTGTTTAGCTTCCATCTGATTAATGCAATGATCAGCATCTTAACAATACTATATATATATATATAATATACACACTGCTCAAAAAAATAAAGGGAACACTAAAACAACACATCCTAGATCTGAATGAATGAAATAATCTTATTAAATACTTTGTTCTTTACATAGTTGAATGTGCTGACCACAAAATCACACAAAAATTATCAATGGAAATCAAATTTATTAACCCATGGAGGTCTGGATTTGGAGTCACACTCAAAATTAAAGTGGGAAAACACACTACAAGCTGATCCAACTTTGATGTAATGTCCTTAAAACAAGTCAAAATGAGGCTCAGTAGAGTGTGTGGCCTCCACGTGCCTGTATGACCTCCCTACAATGCCTGGGCATGCTCCTGATGAGGTGGCGGATGGTCTCCTGAGGGAACTTCTCCCAGACCTGGATTAAAGCATCCGCCACTCCTGGACAGTCTGTGGTGCAACGTGGCGTTGGTGGATGGAGCGAGACATGATGTCCCAGATGTGTTCATTTGGATTCAGGTCTGGGGAATGGGCGGGCCAGTCCATAGCATCAATGCCTTCATCTTGCAGGAACTGCTGACACACTCCAGCCACATGAGGTCTAGCATTGTCTTGCATTAGGAGGAACCCAGGGCCAACCGCACCAGCATATGGTCTCACAAGGGGTCTGAGGATCTCATCTCGGTACCTAATGGCAGTCAGGCTACCTCTGGCGAGCACATGGAGGGCTGTGCGGCCCCCCCAAAGAAATGCCACCCCACACCATTACTGACCCACTGCCAAACCAGTCATGCTGGAGGATGTTGCAGGCAGCAGAACGTTCTCCTTGGCATCTCCAGACTCTGTCACGTCTGTCACATGTGCTCAGTGAGAACCTGCTTTTATCTGTGAAGAGCACGGGACGCCAGTGGCGAATTTGCCAATCTTGGTGTTCTCTGGCAAATGCCAAACGTCTTGCACGGTGTTGGGCTGTAAGCACAACCCCCACCTGTGGACGTCGGGCCCTCATACCACCCTCATGGAGTCTGTTTCTGATCGTTTGAGTAGACACATGCACATTTGTGGCTTGCTAGAGGTCATTTTGCAGGGCTCTGGCAGTGCTCCTCCTGTTCCTCCTTGCACAAAGGCGGAGGTAGCGGTCCTGCTGCTGGGTTGTTGCCCTCCTACGGCCTCCTCCACGTCTCCTGATGTACTGGCCTGTCTCCTGGTAGCGCCTCCATGCTCTGGACACTACGCTGACAGACACAGCAAACCTTCTTGCCACAGCTCGCATTGATGTGCCATCCTGGATGCGCTGCACCAGCTGAGCCACTTGTGTGGGTTGTAGGGAGGTCATACAGTCACGTGGAGGCCACACACACTACTGAGCCTCATTTTGACTTGTTTTAAGGACATTACATCAAAGTTGGATCAGCCCGTAGTGTGTTTTTCCACTTTAATTTTGAGTGTGACTCCAAATCCAGACCTCCATGGGTTAATAAATTTGATTTCCATTGATAATTTTTGTGTGATTTTGTTGTCAGCACATTCAACTATGTAAAGAACAAAGTATTTAATAAGAATATTTCATTCATTCAGATCTAGGATGTGTTATTTTAGTGTTCCCTTTATTTTTTTGAGCAGTGTGTATATATATATATATATATATATATATATATATATTCAAATGTACATAACAATGTACAGTAACACACAACAATTTTACAATGTAACTGTACGAGTACTTACATTTACAAGTCCTAATACTGCCTTTTTTTCCTTTCAAAGCTTTGTTTGGTACTTTTCCTTCTACATGCTACTTACAGGATCCTATTATGTTGAAGTTCACTCTTCTCTAATGTTGTTTCATCTCCATTACAGATGTGTCCTTTTAGATCTTTGCCTGTGATGTGTATGCAGGCTATAACTCCCGGCACAGCGTACTGTGCGGCAGGAGCATGCGTACGCATGCTCCTGCCACAGTAAGCATTAACAGTGTGCGCAGCCGTAGGCAGTGAGTGGGTCACTTCTTTATGCTGAAGATAGTTCTTAATGACATTGGTTCTATGTTTGGAGTCAATGCCCTGCTGCAGATTAAATTTGTCCTTGACCACACCTGACCCTAATTTATTTTAACTAGGGCACCTAGCATGACTGCACTTTTGAATATGGCACAATTCTAGGTAAGTCCAATTATTCTGTAAAATAGGTCAGCAATGGGGTGGCTCCTGGGGTGCTGGGCCTCCTGGACTGCCATGGCTGGGCGACAACAAGGCAATGCAGCATTACATTTAATTTGGAACTTTAGCTGTTTATTATACATGTCACACCTTTTTCACTTGTATTAATTCACCCCATAACACCTTCTTTCTCACCTATTCCTTAATCCTTCGCACTACACATAATCATTCCCTGTGATGCCCTGGGGTCGCTTGGTTGTGTTGTTTTGGGGGGTTCCGTGCCCTACGTTTGAACCCCTATAGTGTTAGGTACTGCAGCAGAGTGGAGTCCCTTGCCGTGGGGCTGCAACTACATGCATTGATCAATACATAACTAAACTCCACTATTTATTATATGCTAAGCTGTATGATATCAGTAATGCTAGACAGTGCACCTACAACACCCCCCTTTTTTCTGATTAAATTTGGAGCCAGACACCATCACTTATTTTATTGCATGATGGATAAGTACCTGCCTGTATTTCTCAGCATTGAGGACATCATTAATTCTTGCCAACTCCCCAACTCCATTTGCTGAAATGCAGTTCCAAACTTGCAAAGAACCTCAACCATGCTTCACTGTTGCCTGCAGACACTCATTATTGTATTGTTCTTCAGCCTTTTTGGCAAATAATTTCGACTTCAGTTACAGCAACATATTTAAAACTTTGACTCATCAGTCTAGAGCACCTGCTGATATTTTCTGGTACGCAGAGCGCATGCGCTTAGTTATTTTACTAAAAACTTAGCTGTTTTGCTGTGGCTTCTGCTGCGCTTTTCAGTCGCACTGGTGTTCGGTACATGATTGACAGGAAAGGGGCGTTTCTGGGTGGTAACTCAGCGTTTTCCCGGCATTGGCTAAAAAACGCAGGCGTGTCAGGGAAAAACGCGGGAGTGTCTGGAGAAACGGGGGAGTTGCTGGCCGAACGCAGGGCGTGTTTGTGACATCAAACCAGGAACGAAACGGCCTGAGCTGATCGCAGTGTAGGAGTAAGTCTCGAGCTACTCAGAAACTGCTAAGAATTTTCTATTCGCAATTCTGCTAATCTTTCGTTCGCAATTCTGCTATGCTAAGATTCACTCCCAGAGGGCGGCGGCCTAGCGTGTGCAATGCTGCTAAAATCAGCTAGCGAGTGAACAACTCGGAATGACCCCCACTGTTAGACAGCTTCTGCTTTAGAAGGGAAGTAAGCATGATGCATCTTTCATCTGATGCGCTAAGTTTACTTAGCCGACCACTGCACCTACAGTCCCCAAGGTTGCCAATTTCTTTGTGCTTTTTCAAAAGGGCACTTCACCTTTGTAGCAGAGTTTAGCTGTTCCTCATCAAGTTTTAAGCCTCCTACACAGCTGTTTCTGTTTCAGTTAACGACTGCATTTCAGTCTGCATATTAAAATGATGATCATTAGCACCTGTTTGGAATGATTGGTTAATCATACACATGACTAATCCTACAAAATCCCTGACTTTGTGCAAAGTGTACCAGGTAAGGGGTGGTCACACCAAATATTGATTTGATTTAGATTTCAATTCTGATCATTCACATATATAAATATCTACACACAGACACACACACACACACACACACACACACACACACACACACACACACACACACACACATTTTGTGCCTCTGCCCCCCATATTATAGAATATAATGAGCATCTACTAACTGCCATGTCACAGGCTGTGTTTGAAAAATGACAGAAGCTGGTTGGTTGGTACTTTATTTCCATCTACTTTATCTCTCTCCAAGGCTTAGTACATAGAACCCTAAATTTCATGGAGCAATGACTGTCTACTTGCCTTTACCTCTACATTAGCCCATTGCACACTCCCAAATTTCACTTGGAAACTGCCTCCAGACCTTTGTGGAGGAAGAGATGAAAATGCTTGTGGCAGAAACATGAATACAGTATATACTGTACATATCACTCCATTGTTTTGTTTTCTTTCTTTTTTTCTGCTACAATACATTTCTGTTATGACTCAACAAGACTCAGCAGCCACACTCTAAGATGAGAGTAACCCCAAATGGTGCTGTATTCTACTACTGTACATATCTTAAATATTGTATCTTGTTTAGTAAATAGCTCTTATTGACGTGTAACAATGATATTGAAACACTATTACTAAATAAAAGATACGTAGATCTGAATTTAATTTTCATTTTAATGCAGATTTGTCTATATTTCTATATAAAGATCCCCAGAACTTGTAACAATGAGGTTTGTATATGACACTGGTAAAATTAATACATTTATAAAACAATTCCACAAGGTCTCCTAATAAGGGTGTTTTTTATACTGTAAAGTACAGTTTGTCTTGAATGTACCATTATTAATGACAAATGTAAGTGCTTACAAGTTATAAGGATCTTTTAACAGTATGTGCAAGTAGGGTGAGAGTTTTGCCCTGTGTCAAGATTTAATATTGGAATCTTTGACAATGGAAAAGTGATTCTATTTAAAGTCTGGGAAGCGATAATTAAGTGGCTGCGTGAAAAAAGATTTATCCTTAAGGGGTCTAGTCATGAAAACTAGTAGTATCAAACTGGAACTGATGGTATCTGTAATATCGTATTGGACCGATGGTATCTGTAACCAATGGTATCTGTGTTATCGGACTGGAACCGATGGTGCCTGCAACCAATGGTAAATGTATTATTGGTCTGGAACCGATGGTACATGTAACCACTGGTATCTGTAATTTATGGTATCAGTGTTACGGGACTGGAACCAATGGTATCTGTGATCGATGTATCTGTAATTGATGGTATTTGTATTATCGGACTGGAAACGATGGTATCTGTATTCTCGTATTGGAACCGATAGTATCTGTAATCTATGGTATCTGTAATTGATGTATCTGTAATCGCCGGTATTTGTATTATGGACTGGAACTGATAGATTCATATTGCCCTTCATACACCTGCGAAAATGGATTTCCCTTACCTATAGTCATACCACACTGGATATACCCGACTCCGTCCGATCTTAGAAGCAATACAATATGGCCCTACTAGTAGCTGATTGGGAGACCATGAGGGAATATAGGGTACTGTAGAACCAGGATCCCTCTGCATGGCTTTCTTCTGTGCCAGGAGTCATGGAACCACTCTCAAAACACTGCAAACCTTTTCCACCTTGTTGTAGCCTCCGTTTCTCCCATTTATTGAACTCTCATCCCCAAGTCTCACCTGTGCTGGCATACACCAGCAGTGGTGACTGAGGGACATCTGAGTAACTGACTCTCAACCATCCATTCATTGCTGGTAAGTAGAAACCAAGAGGAATACCTAGGCTCCCTGGTACCTTTCTCTGTCACCATAACTCCCCTGCTTGACATCTATGTAGCAGGGCACTATATCTTTTGGAATAACTACAGTTACCAGGTTTGATGTTTGCTTTCTTGGAGATTAGTAGTTTTATCAGTTTTGGCCCCTATAATTTGTATTTGGTTATTACAACCTCATGGATATTATTACATAATAGGGTCAACTTCTTACCACCAGACATATTTTGCCAGATTGTAATCATTTCATATTGTGATTACTATTACATTATTGTATGTTAAAAACGTATTTTCTCTACCACTATGTGATGAATAAAACAGCCCCTTAATACAGTGATCCGCAGGATGTTCTGACATCCACTATATATTGCGACCACTAAAATATCGTCTGTGACATATCTTATTTTTATACAAACAGACTAAATAAAATAACACAAGAAAGAGATTTTAATGTTATCTTTATACTGGACTAATGAGATGGTTACTATTATATTTTTTAAGGCATACCAATAAACAATGAACTTTTAAACAGTTTTATTTACCAAATATTTGAATAAGAGTTCCGCAGCACAAGAGCCTTTCTTTTCTTCTTTGCAATTTGGCACAGTTTCCTTGGCTCTTGGGAGCACCACCAGCCAGACTACCACCCTTGAAAAAGGTGATATTTAGCATATGTTGGTCACTACATCAGCATGTATTCTCATAAATTTATAATTACTCCCAAATAGCACTGTGCGGAATCAAACCCCTTTCCTGCTCGAAATCCAGATGGAATTATAGGTAGCAAATAGAGAAGCTCAGAGAATGCAGGTACTATGCAGTAGCTGAATACCCAGATGAGTGCAGCTTCAAAGCTCACACACAGAGCTGTGTGATTTATGGCACTGGTAACCTGAGCACTGAGAAGCAGAAAGCTTTAAACCCCTTGATGTCACAGAATTGGCTGGAAGTGTCAGCTGACACTGAGGCTGCATGGAATTGGTCGTAGACTGGTTACACAAAGCAAAATGATGTCGTTTATGCTGCTGGGCTGGCAGGAGCATTGCACACAGAGGACCCAGCCGCAACCGCTGTGACTACTGAGGCCATGAGGACAGCATGCCATCAGACTCTGAGAGCACTCTGGACCCTCATAAGCAGCCTGACAGGTTGGAAATGGGGACTGACCTTAGCAGCCTCCCCTGGAGCCATGACAGTACCTCCTCTTTTTGGATGGCCACTGGACACCTCTTGGGCTTGTGAGGAAACTTGTTGTGGGAAGCTCATATTAGACGAGGAGCAGCAACATCTGAGCATTAGTCCAGGTCCTTTCCTCTGGGCCATAACCTTTCCAATCAATTAAGTATTGTCAATGTCCAAACCTACAATTAGAATTCAAGATTCTCTTAACTTCAAATTCAGTAACTCACTGCATCTTAATCTTGAGTGCTGGAGGCAAGGCAGAATGAAAGCAATTGAGTAACAATGGTTTGAGGAGGGATATATGAAAGGACACTGACACTGAGGAAGCCGCCGATGCTAATGAGGAGGCGGAGAAACGCGTTTGTCACGAGCAGAACACCTTGGGAGAGAAAAGCACTCCTGCAGCATTGTTTGAAAGCCGGCCGGCTTACATCCATTCAAACACCCCAGCGCTAAAGGGGGAACAGAACGGACTCCACACAGCAGCCTTGGAGCACAGGCAAGGCTCCAAGGGAGAGAAGTTGCTGGGAGAGGTAATTGGTGCTTTGCATGGTGCACCTAAAAGAACTGCTACATATTAACCACCAGTAAATTGGTGCATGGTTTAAAAGTGCTGGAAAGATCTGCCTTCTACTAACATGTTATAACACTAACACGCTCTTGCTACTGCCTTAGAAGATCTGCCTTCTACTAACACGTCATAATACCCTGTTAATTCTTTGGCATGCTCACAGGACTGCCTAACATCGTTTGATTTGATTGGCATACTTGCATGTTGTACCTAAAAGAACTGTGCTGGAAATAATTACAGCGGGATTCCAACTTGGATATGATATCTGTTAATTTGTCTCCATAGAGGATAGATGAATATTTATGCAAGTTAAAACCACAGCTGTATTTTAGCTATTAGAGTATTGAAATTGGCAGCTCCATAAAGTATCAAGTGGCTTTTGTTGTTTTAAGATTGTATAATATAAATATAGAATTGTTTTAAAGAATACTGGCCGGTATTCATATGTGATATTGAGATTTATTGTGTTTCATACATAAAAAATATTTTTCAAAGTAAGAAGCGCTGTCTCACTCTTTTCTTCATATATGAAAGGAATTTGGAGTAAGGATGGTAACTTGAGCTTGACAGCCACTGGATTAAGAAATCTCTCCACAGGAAATGGACCAATGTACTGTGGAGCACACTTTATAGTAGCAACTTGCAGTACAAGATTGCGTGTTGACAGCCACATCAAATACCCTTGATTCAGACTTCGAACTGCACAACGCTTTGATCAGTGAATCTCTTGTACAGAACAGTGGCCTTTAACAGAACAGCTCTCACCTGCTTCCAAATTTTTAAGAAACGTTGGAATGAGGTATTAGCAGCTGTAACTCCTTGAAGGGGAGTGCGATGGAACTCTGGAATACTGGGGGTGATACTCGTAAGTCACAAAGAATGGAGTGGTCTTGGAGGATGAATAAAAAGGTAGTTATGAGTGAACTCAGCCTATGGTAAAAGTTCTGCCCAATTATTTTTCACAGTGGAGGAAGGTCTTCAGATCTTATTGACCCTCTCAGTTACACTGTTTGATTGTTGGTGGGATGTAGAAGAAAACTTTCATTTGTTCTGTAATGCAGAAGACAAGGCTCTCCAAGACCTACAGTAGCAACAAATTGTACCACTGTGAGTGGGAACTGTGCTGGGGAGGGAATGGAGCATCCTTACCTCCATTCCCTTCTGGCGGGTGACGGCTCGTGGGGGGATTAAACGCAGTGTCAGGTTTCCAGTATGGATGGATTTGCATCCGATAGGATTCAAGTCCCTCCAATCAGATTGCGACTGTTTGAATTGCGTGCCATGCATGATCCAATTGGAGCTCGCGCCTTGGCAGCCAATGGGGACAGGTCACGATGAGCCAATCAGGGCTCGCTGCATCATAGCTCTGCCCCTCCCAGCATCATATAACAGATGCTGTGGAGTGGGAGAGCTCATTCGGGCGCCCGGGCGCTGAAGCAAGAAGACAGAAGAGGAAGCGGCAGAGAAGACAGAAGAGGCGGCGGCGGAGAAGAACGGCAGAGAGTGCTGCAATGTGTGGGAAGTAACAGAGCTAACGAAGCTCCCCACTGCAGCCTCTCCCAGTGAGTCGGGTAGGCGGCCTTGGGCCCTCACCTCCTACATTTAGTCCTCCTTAGGCCAATGGGTCATCAGGAATTAGGCCTGTGGGCACATGCAGGCATTAGGCCTGAGGGGTAGATAGGAGAAAGGGGACTATATTTGAATTAGTAATCTTGGCATTAGGCCAAGATTACACTTCCTCTGCTAGGCAGGCACCAGGCCTGTGGGGCAAATACAGGCACTAGGCCTGTGGGTAAGATAGGAGAAATAACAGTTTTCTGGTAGTGATCTTGGCATTAGGAAAGATCACTGGGAATCTGGCAGGCGGGCACTAGGCCCGTGAGTGATTACAGGCATTAGGCCTGAGCCTTCAATAGAGGGCACTAGGCCCTAGACATTCTAACGCACAAGTAGGTGGGCCAATAGGCCTGTGCTGCATACAAAGAATAATCTGTGTGATAAGATCATTACTGCCCGGCTGGGTATATTTTGAGCAATAAAGGTACAGCATATTCCAGCGCCCCCCTCAAGGTCTGATCCTGTTACCACAGGTCAACTAGAGTGTGGAGGAGCGGTCCAGTTCCGCACACTCTCCTAATCTCAAAGTAAATGGCTGTTCACTTTCTGGCCTCCCCCGGTTCTTTAAGATTCCCAATTGCGGACTAAGGGCGCGACAGGACAGGGCAAGCTGGCTCTGTCCGCAGAGGATTTTGTGGAATACTTTAATCTTTGATTCCGTTGTTAAGGTCACTGTATGTTTCTGGGTATTCTTATACTGTGCATTATGTAGAAAATGTTATTGAAGTATTGAATAGTTATTAATTGTTAAAGTTTGCTTTAGTTTTAAATCAGCTACTGTCTATTTAATCTTAGGTTGTCATATTTAAGGCCGCAGGCAAGCCAGTTAGTTTGGCCACATATTTAGGGTAGTTACAGATTAGCGTAGACAGGCTTTTGTGTTCTAACCCACAGAAGCTGTAAAACATCATCCAAGGTGACAAGAATCAAGGACTGAGTATTCCTCTATGTCCGTTTGTCCCCAGAGCACCAATTCCATGGACCTTGCTCGGCCGTGCAAGGTCCAGCACACCTCAGCGAGTGAGTGCTGAATAGGTGATAGTTCGGTGGCTGAGGCCTTGCAACAGTGATGATTTTCACCTAATCTGAGAAACCTGCAGCCACCTTTGGGTGCCAACGGCACCCCAGCATAGTCGAGCCTCAGCAAAGCTTGCCGTTCACAATCCATTTTCTCTCCCTACAGCTGTCACTATGGTATTCCCATCATCCAGCAAGTGAACAGGTACTCGTTGTTTCAGCTTCTGTGGACCGGTGAGCAGTGCCACAACTAGGTGTGTGCCGATGGTGCCTTGCCCACAGCACACATGCACTGAAGGCGCACCATTGGCAGCACCCCCCCTTCGCGCCCGCCCACCCACCGCCACACTGGCAACATTCACTATAGAGTCCAGCGCTGTCTCTCTGAGCAGGTCCCTGAGCACCACATCTCTCTCTCCTCTTCCCCCCCTCCCCGCATGATGTGCTGCTCCCTCCCCTCCCCCCGCACGACGCGCTGTCAGGTCTCCGCCGGCGCCTGTCTCCTGCCTGCGCCGCTGCCTCTGCAGGGGACTCGGGAGCGCAGCCGCCAGCTCCCGGGTCTCTCCCTTCAAACTCTGCCCTGGATGCCAGATCGCCACACCCGCAACTCGGGAGCCTATCCCGGCTTACTCAGTCTCCCTGTGCCCCACCAAGCGCTGCGAGGAGCTTTGAGAGGAGGAGAACGCACTCGGGCAGGCTGCAGTTTTCCATCCCCTGACTTGTGAATAGCAGCACTGTATATTTAGCCACATATTATGTATATTTTATCACCAATTGTGAAAGGGGACACTGTCTGTCGTAATGTGTAAAAAAGGGGACACTGTCAGCCGTAATTTGTAAAAAGGGGACGCTGTCTGCCGTAATGTGTAAAAAGTGGGACGCTGTCTGCCATAATGTGTAAAAAGGGGGACGCTGTTTGCCGTAATGTGTAAAAAGGGGGACGCTGTCTGCCATAATGTGTAAAAAGGGGACGCTGTCTGCTGTAATGTGTAAAAAGGGGATGCTGTCTGTCGTAATGTGTAAAAAGGGGGACTGTCTGCCGTAATGTGTAAAAAGGGGGACTCTGTCTGCCGTAATGTGTAAAAAGGGGAATCTGTCTACCGTAATGTGTAATAAGGGGGACGCTGTCTGCCGTAATGTATAAAAAAGGGGACACTGTCTGCTGTAATATGTAAAAAGGGGGACTCTGCCGTAATGAGTAAAAAGGGGAATCTGTCTGCCGTAATGTTGAAAAAGGGGGACGCTGTCTGCTGTAATGTGTAAAAGGGGATGCTGTCTGCCGTAATGTGTAAAAAGGGGATGCTGTCTGCCGCAGTGGCGTAACTACTGCCCCCGCAGTCCTCGCAGTGGCTTGGGGGTGAGGGGCTGCGGGGGCACCACTGACTTTGCACAGATTTACATGCGGACGAGCGTCCGCATGTCAATCTGCGGTCTCCTTCCCTCCGCTGCTGTAAGGAGGGACACAGAGCGCACATCGCGCGCCTCTCCTGTGTCCCTCCCTGGCTTTCCCCCGGCCGGTCTAATAAAGGAAGTGCCGTTCGTGAGCTCTGATTGGCTCACGAACCGGCACTTCCATTATTAGACCGGCAGGAAAGCCAGGAGGGACACAGGAGAGGCGCGCTATGCGCTCCGTGTCCCTCCAACACAAAGGAGCGGGGGGTGGGGAGCAGGCACTGTGGGGGAATATCTGGCACTGGGGTCATATACCTGGCACTGTGGGGGAATATCTGGCACTGGGGGCATATACCTGGCACTGTGGGGGAATATCTGGCACTGGGGGCATATACCTGGCACTGTGGGGGAATATCTGGCACTGGGGGGAGCAGGCACTGAGGGGGCATATGTGGCACTGTGGGGGAATATTTGGCACTGGGGGTAGCAGGCACTGAGGGGGCATGTGTGGCACTGGGGGGGTATATGTGGCACTGGGGGCATGTACCTGGCACTGTGGAGGAATATCTGGCACTGGGGGCATATGTGGCACTGGGAGCATGGCCCTAGCAACAAGCACTACCCCCTAGCAACGAGCATGACACCCAGTGCATGAAACCCCTGGCAACAAGCATGACACCCAGTGCATGAAACCCCTGGCAACGAGCATGACACCCAGTGCATGAAACCCCTGGCAACGAGCATGACACCCTGCGCATGAAAACCCCTGGCACCGTGCATGGAACCAAGAGCATGAATCCGCTGGCAACGAGCATGACACCCAGTGCATGAAACCCCTGGCAACGAGCATGACACCCTGAGCATGAAAACCCCTGGCACCGTGCATGGAACCAAGAGCATGAAACCCCTGGCAACGAGCAGATAATTTAAAAGTAATTAGAAGCCTTACTGTAGAACTTAATGTGTAGTGGGCATTACGGTGTGTGGCATAATGTATCATGGACATTGCGGTGTGTGTCATAATGTGTCAGGCATTACGGTGTGTTGTATACTATATCACGGGCATTGTGGTATGTGGTAAAATGTCTCAGGATCATTGTGGTGTGTGTCATACTGTGTCACAGACATTGTATGTGCTATAATGTATCAGGGGCATTGCAGTGTGTAGCATAATGTATAACGGGCATTGCGATTCCTGTCATAATGTGTCACAGGCATTACGGTGTGTGGCATAATGTGTCGGGGGCATTACAGTGTGTGCATATTGTGTCATGTGCATTATTGTGTGTGGCATAATGGCTAAGGCCATTGCAGTATGTGGAATAATGTATACTGGGCATTACTATAAGGAGGAAAAATGACAAATAATGTAAGGGGCATGAATCAGGAGTATTTTTCTTTCCTGTGGTGGCTAACGTCTGGGCGTGCAGGTTGCAAAACTGGGGTATAAGGTAGTCTTTTCCTGCAATGCCACGCCCCTTTACGCAAAGCCACGCCCATTTCAACAAAGCCACACCCCTTTTTTGTCCCTTTACTAGTGCCAATTATGGGGGTTATGGGGGGGGGGGGAAGGATTTTTGGGCTTGGGGGAGAAAAATTTCTAGTTACGCCACTGGTCTGCCGTAATGTGTAAAAAAGGGGAATCTGTCTGCCGTAATGTGTAATAAGGGGGACGCTGTCTACCGTAATGTGTAAAAAGGGGACGCTGTCTGCCGTTAATGTTGAAAAAAGGGGACGCTGTCTGCCGTAATGTGTAAAAAAGGGGACGCTGTCTGCCGTAATGTGTAAAAAGGGGGACGCTGTCTGCCGTAATGTGTAAAAAGGGGATGCTGTCTGCTTTAATTTTGAAAAAGGGGACGCTGTCTGCCGTAATGTGTAAAAAGGGGGACGCTGTCTGCCGTAATGTGTAAAAGGGGCTCTACCTGGTGTAGTGGTGCTACTGTGCAGCGTAATTTGAATAATGGAGACTACTGTGCACCGTAGTATGAATTGGTATTATTTTGTGGCCATGCCCCTTCCCCATGAAGCCACGCCCCTATATTTTTTGTGCACACTGCCCCTGTCTTGCATGGGGGGAGGGCGCCAATGCCGTTTCTTGCACACAGCGCTAAAATGCCTAGTTACGGCACTGCCGGTGAGTATCGCCTCAGGGCATAACCCTTATGCACCCTTACACCACCCTATCAGATACATTCTTGGCATAAAGTCTAAATACTTTACAAATGAAAAGAGATGCTAGAGGTGGAGCAGATGGTAAACCAAAGAATAGAGTGGTCCACAAGCGCTGCTAGACAAGGTATGTGTCAGTCCCCAAGTGTCACGAACCGATCACTTACCACTGCGGGCTTTTGGGTTCGTCCGTTGCTGGCGTGGTTGCTCGTGGTGCTGTGCGACAGTGTGGACATGTGGTGTGGTCGGAGGCAGAGGTGATGCAGGTTCTGGTAGTTGGGAGTGCGGGGACCGAATGGCGAGAGGCGCCTCTGTGTGTCTGCAGTTTAGGAGGTGGCCATGTTGGAGTCCAATTGCAGCACCTGTGAACACCTGTGGGTAAGTGTCAGCCAATCCTGTGCTTGTGCTGCCTATAAGTAGGCTGGGAGTATTTCTCTCTTGGCCAGTGCTTTGTTGTAGCTACTCTGTACCCTAGCTCAGTGCTTTCTCCGTGGATTTCTGTGTGATTCCAGTGTCCTGATATCGCCTCCACTTCCGGGGGTCTGCCTGCAGCCTTCACTACAAGATATCCACCAGCTCTTTGCTGTGCTGTCAGTCAATCGCTCTCCAAGTGGCAACAAGTGGCTTTCCAGAGTCTTGTGAGAGTTACCCTGTTCAGTGACTGCCTGCTTCAATCACACAGCCTGTGGAAGTTTCTACTTAATCCTGGTCCTTGTTTACTCAGCTCTCAGCTTAACCCATTCCTCACCATTGTTGTCTGCTGCAGCTTTTCACTGTGTTACGAACTTACGAGTATTATCTTCACAACCAGCAAGTTTTCCTTTCAGAATTTTATCTTCTTTTCTGCCTCATTCAAAGACAGCTCTACACAGTTCTTCAGTTCAGCCTTTAAGCACCGGTAACAAGTCTTCTCAGTTATTCATCTATGTCTACAATATCCAGTTAACACTTCTTACAGTTTGGCACCAATCATTGCTTTATATTGGACAATTCTTCATTAATCTTCAGGCACGTTTTATCTTATTCATATGAACATTTCTTCAATGCATCTTCAATACTGATCTTTATGCCATTCATTGCAATATGTCAGTTTATATATGGTGACTAATGACTGTCATTTAACGCCTTATTGGAACTGTTGTTTATTAATAAATATATGAATCTGAACTATCTTCGCCTTCCTGTTTTCACCATACTCCAGCACCTACACCTTCGGTTAGTCCAAGGTTAACGGATCCACAAAATCAGTCGGTCCTGACACCAAGGTTCCTGCCAGAGTGTCCTATTTTTCAAGATTTCAAGCAGAGAAATGGAAGATCACATCAGTTAGACCATACTGTGTTCCTCAGGACTGACCTTTTCTAAATAGAATGTGTGCTTCAAAAGATTTCTTTAGATCTTCAAATACACTTGCACCCAAATTACAATAGACACCGTCTTATCCCTCATGGGGGGGCACTCACCTAGATACTCTTCCCTATATTCCTTGAAAGGTATCTTTTTCTGTACCTCCACCAAATAATATCAGGATCCAGACTCCCGTCCACCACAGTCGTTATAAATGAGGATTATAAGAGGACAAATTGCAAAGGTTATCCAAAAAAGGAAATTTATTGTACACCAAAAATATAAAAAATGACATCCATTAAAATTCAAAAAAATTTTTTTTTTAAATACAGTTATAACAACCCCAATAGGTCATAGGTTTGTTCCACCATACATCCTCAGGAAGCCGGCTGCTCTATCTTACCCTTAATTAGAAAAAGAAAGGTAGTTACCTCTATGGGAATAGAACTTATTCAGCACAAAAAAATGGTCCTTCTATGTGGATGAAAAATCGGGTAAACACACTAAAAACCTAGGGTCCAATCAGCACCAACGCTTATCGGATCGATTATACTTCCTCAGGGTGTATCATGGAACAAGCCCAGTTGCCCATTTTATACACCCTGACCTGTCCATGTGCTTCAAACCACCAATCAGAATCCATTGGTATAAATATCTATATATATTAATTACAGTGTCTTTTTTAACACATTTACAAACATTTCCATAATGCAACTTTCCTCATTTAACATATGTCCAACAGTTGTAAAAAACACATTTTATATTCCCCATAAATACTTAATTGGTAATCTTAAATATAGATAATGGATTTCAGAGAGTCCCATTCCTGCATATTAAACCATATCCAAATATAAGTCCGATCTGGATCTGTACACCGGCGTTTACTCAAGTCTCCACCTAAGGAGGATCCTAAAGATCTTTCCATGATGCATTTCAGTTTGTCAACAAGCTTTATTGTTCCGCATAGTCCCCTCATCTCAACATCTCAACAGCATCTCCTGTCTCTTGTACCATCCTGTATTGAAAACCGGAAGTCACAGCAATGAGTTTCTGGTGGAATGCATCACTCATTTTTTATTCCATTGGTTTGTTTATATGAACGAATTCATGCAAAAGAATAAAACAAACAAAATTAGTAATATAGTACTGCTTTTGTCTTTGTATATTTGTATAATTCCAAGTATCTTCTGTAAATTACACTTTAAATTAAACAGATGAATAATAAACCTCAGTATTGGCTTAATGGCGGTTTGGCTAATTCTATATCACAGGAACCATTTCATCTCAAATTCTGCATTGAGTCAACTGGGAACTAGTGTCCCCAGTTCGTAAATGGTCCTCATTTCAGCTTTAGCTAATTTAGCCTCTCTATCATTAGTTCTCCAACTGGATGTTATGGTTTTTATGCCACAAAAATTAACCAGATGTTCTACATTGCAATCATGCACCTTTTTGAAATGCAGGGAAACATTGTGGGTTTACAGTAACTTTTTAACATGCCGGGCATGTTCTCCCATGCACGTCTTCAGCATGTGGGTGGTACATCCCACATACTGAGACCCGCACGAACATTCCAGAAGATATATACAGTTTTTTGTATTACATGAAACAAAATCTTTTATATCATAGATTTTATTAGTTTGAACGGATCTGTATTGAGTAAGTTTACCATGTGCCGCACCTGTAGAAGCCCTTTGATACATTCCTTGTTTACATCTTAGGCGCTGTCACCACACTCTTCACAACATTTTCTTTTAAATTTCTTGCCCTTCTGTAAACAAATCTGGGTACATCCGATATGTATTCTTTCAACATTGGGTTCTTGCCTAAGATAGACCAATGGTGTCTAACTATTTGTTCTATTTGTCTATACTGGCAAATATAACCTGTAATGGAGGGAACCTCAGACGTCTGATTGTTCCTCTCTCTGCACACTTTAGTTAGCATATTGGTTCTAATATTCATAGTGCTTTCCTCCATAGCTGTTTGGGCTAACTTAGTATTATACCCTTTTTCTTTATTGATCCCTATGGAACAAGACTTTAACAGATGGTCAGCATAACCACAATAGAGTCAGAGATGGTCTCTATGATGTCTGAGCTGTTCCTCGAGGAACAACCGTAATCGATTGGTTTGCATGGGTTCATTAGCCAAGAGTGGTGGATACTGTGGTCGATGCAGTGGATGAGGCTTAGACTGCTCAGACTTATTTCTCTCCAACAATCGCTCCCAGTAATGCAAATCCACCTTGTTACAAAGCAATATCACGTCATCCAGAGTGGCAGGCGTATCCCGAGTTACTAACTCATCCTTAATCTTGTCGAAGAGACCATTCCAGAAGGCTTATTTCAGAGCGTCCTCATTCCAATTCAGCTCTGTCGCAAGTGTATTAAACCATATCACATACTGACTCACTGTCTTTCCACTTTGACGTAACTGGAGAATATCAATGGAAATGGAAGTAGTCCTTCCATGCTCATCAAAAATTTTCCGAAAGCATGTCACAAATCGGGAGTAATCTGAGAGCAAGGGATCCAACTTCTCCCAGTATGGCGAGGCCCATTCCAAAGCTTGTCTGGGTAAAAGGGATATAATATATGCAATTTGAGATCTTATAGTGGGAAAGCAGGATGGCTTAAGTTCAAGGTGTATTTCGCATTGGTTCAAGAACCCTTGATAATTTTTGGGACTACTGTCAAATTTACTGGGGAGAGCCAGATGGATTTGAGGAGTTGCCACAGAAACAGATACCTGTACAGGAGGTGCGGGAGAGGTGGTAGCCACAACTATAGCTCTAGATAAGAGACCCTGGATGTCATCCAAGCAGGTGGACAAGCTGTGGATAACATCCACCAATTGCTATTGCATTCTCACCTGCTGATTAAGGCAGCCCTCATATCTTTTATAACTCCAACACTGGAACCCTGTGATGTGGATGTCTCCAGAGCTACCTGTAGCTGGAGTAATGTTATGCTGAAATCTGGAAGGTTTAATGTAGCTTGTCTCATATGAGTTATGAGTATTCCCAAATCAGGGGATACCAGGTAGTTGACTAGACCCAGATCAGGGGAGCAGGGTCTTACCCCACCGGTGGTCTTCTCCAGGAAACCCGTAGGGGGATTTGGGTTTTGCTGCACCCGGTCCCCTGACTGGATCACCTGGCTGCATGGAATTTGTCAGAGTCTGGTCAGCTGACACTAAGCAAGTTGGTGTTGTCCATGCTGGCAGCCCGGCATAAGCATTGCACACAGAGGACCCATCCCCAACTGCTGTGACTACTGTGACAATGCAAACAGCATGGCGCTGGGCTACCAGAGCACGTTGGACCCTCACAAGTGGTATGACACGTAGGAATTGGGGACTGACCTTAGCAACCTTCCCTGGATCCGTGACAGTTATCTTGCACTCCTGTACTCCTGTACTCCTCAGTGCCACACACAATTGTAACTTACACATCAGTGCAGTATCACCCAACACTGCGTCGATTCCGGTGCTAATTTCCTACTCCAGTCCAGTCTAGTTCCAGTTGTCATCAGTGTTCTGTTGCTCCAGTACAGTTAAGTCCAATTCCAGTCAGCACCAGTGTTCTGTTTTTCCTATCCAGCCAAGTCCAGTTCTAGTCAGAGCTGTAAGTAACTCAGTGTTCAGTGTATCCAGGTTGCTACAACAACTGCCCAGGGCTGCCTGACCCTGTGTCTGCTTACTACTCTGATGGATCCATACAGGGCGAATCCTGACAGAGAGTCATATTTATGGGTCAGGAAAACACCTAGAGAATTAATTTTGTGGGTCCTCCAAGGAAAGTTGTGATTATGTTGTAATTGGTTCAATAGGGGGGCATGGATATGAAGTTATAGGGCTACATTCTTTATTAATTTTACACCCCAAAATCAACCCATAAGCAGACAGAATTTCAAAGAGATTCGGGAGAGACAAATGGGGAGAATAAAGGGTGAGCAGGAATTTGTCAGCAAATAGGGAGATTTTTAACTCTTTAGAGCCCATGTGGATGTCTGTAATGTTGGGGGAGAGGCAGATGTGAGCAGCCAGCAGTTCTATATTTAAAATAAATGTTGGAGATGACAGTGGGCACCCCTGAGAAGTGCCACTGGAGAGAGAGAAAGGCTACCAGACAACACCATTTACAGAAACATCAGCCGATGGGTGAGAGTAGAGAGCATGGTACCCATTAAGAAAAGCACCACCAAGCCAAAGGGGTTGAAGAGAGAAAGTTTTTTTTAATACGTACGATTTATGGCAGACTGTGTGGCCAGCTGGTGGCTGGTCATCATCATGCTGTCATGATGTGCATATTTCTTATGTGTAGACAGGGAGCTCTAGCTCCACCCGACCCATTGTTAATCTGGCCCTGAGGCTAACATCTTCAATCTATGCCAATAGCTAATGGAGACAGCCTCTGCAAAGCTAAGCTTTCTGGAGCTTGTCATAAATCCCCTAGGGCAGAGATTCCCAAACTGTGTGCCGTGGCTCCCTGGGGTGCCTCGGGACACTTGCAAGGGTGCCCTGGGTTGGTGGTCCAGGACCAATTCAAATTATTCATGGTCAATAGGCAAAACCAGTGCTGGTGGCTGCCAGTCATAAAATATGTGGCCAAACAGAAGCAAATCTTGTCCCTCATCACACAACTGACTCTAAGGATGACATATAAACGCGATCTACTTATTGAGAAATTTAGAAAGAAATATTACATTAAGAAATTTTTGGCCATGGGGTGCCGTGAAAAAAATTCTGATATTCTAGGGCGCCGTGATTCAAAAAAGTTTGGAAACCACTGGCCTAGGGAGAAAGGCTGCTGCAAACGCTGCTGCACACAAATCAGGAGATAACACTTCATAACACTGTTTAATAGTGACAAAACTTAATTCTGCCTTTAACATGCAGAGAGAGCATCATAGGAGGGGGTGTAACTGCCTAGGCTGTACATATAATTACTTTGATAAATAGCCCCCTTCATATTTAGATGTTTATTAGATTTACTGTAATTGTTATGGTTGTAATGTTATTGTGTTACATAATGTACTGATACTTATTATTGGGTTAAGTCTAGTATCAAATAGCACATCATTTACTTGTGAATATGTATTAAAGCAAAGGTGGATATTTACTAAGCTCATGATTTCATTCTAGTTTTTTTTTTTCCCCTAAGAGTCATCTTGGGAAATTACTAAACTGGAAATTTGGCAGTGTTTGGTCCATTCGTATTTTTTCCCCCGGTTGACTACACAAATACGATTGAATAGACCATCGGTCAAATGTGGCTGTAATTTAATTCAACACGGTAATTTGCCAAGAATTTGTATTTATAAACTTGAATGGGAAACCTTAATTGCGGTAGCAAATAATCTCGAATCGTAAAAAAATGGTGCTTTCAAATAGAACTGCTTTGAGTTAGCGTGTTTACATGTGTTTCAACTTACCCATTCATTACACCAGAATTTGGTTGCCTTCAGTAAGTATATTTGTGTCACTATGTATTTTCTGAGTTTTTAAAAAAACAACAAAAACATTTATATATATTGACTAACACTGCATTTGGCAAGTATAATTGCTGCATGTGTAATATATGTTTTTTTGCAAACATTTACAATTATGTGTGTTGGGAATGGATGAATAAAGTAGTGAAACAACAAATACGCAAAAAAGCATTTATTATTGTGTTTGGTTTTGTAAACCCAGCATGTTTTTGCGGCAAACCACATAATAAGAGAACATGCCATTTACTCTGTTCTTTGTATGTATGCTTGGTAAGAAACAACATAGTGATGCAGCAAATCCACATAATGAGAAAACACTACATCGACATAATGTAAAAACATGGCATTGTAATAATGGAAAAACATGTCCTTGTCTTAATGATTCAACATTGCATTGTATTAAAGCGTAAATATGACATTGTTGTAAAGAAAAAACATGGCCTTGACTTAATGAGAATTGTTAATATTGTAATAAAGAGTAATGATGGCCTTGTAATATTGAGTTCTGGTCATATTGTAAAGAAGAGTAAATATTGCATTGGAATAATGATAATTGGTCATACTGTAAAGAAGAGTAAATATTGCATTGGAATAATGATAATTGGTCATACTGTAAAGAAGAGTAAATATTGCAATGGAATAATGATAATTGGTCATACTGTACTGAAGAGTAAATATTGTATTGGAATAATGAGTACAGATGCCAATTTATCTGTCCTTGATGGAGTAAAACTTAAAATGTTTTTGTTTTTCCAACAGAAAGATCTCCCTCACCACAGTTTGATTTTTTAGCCTCCTTTTGAGATAACTGTGCCTTTCCCAGTGACGTCTGGTCGTGTACGGGTGGAGCGCCTTGGTGGGGAGGTAACTGGGGAAATTATTTGAGCTGGTGTTCCTGAGCTGTTGATTGGTTGTTCAGTTTGTTGTGTTGTGAGGTGCTGGCTCAGGTTACTCAGTGTAGCATTGAGGTCTCTTGTCGCTAAACTGTGACTCTCCATAATGCGGCTGATGCTCTGGAGTCACATTTGGTTGCTTTCCAAAATGTGGAGGTAGTTTTGGTGCTGTCTCTGGAATGTGTCCAACATATCGGTTTTGTTTGATTGCATTAATTCAAGTGTGTTAGCATTTCTAGTGACTTAAACATTTTCTCTGCTCATAGGGGGTCATTCCGAGTTGATCGCAGCCAGCAACTTTTTGCTGCTGGTGCGATCAATTAATCCACGCCTATGGGGGAGTGTATTTTAGCTTAGCAGGGCTGCGATCGCTTGTGCAGCCCTGCTTAGCTAAAAATGTTTTGTGTAAAAGAAGAGTAGCCCTATACCTACTTACCCTGTGCGACAATCTCAGCGATGCAGGTCCAGGCTTTGACGTCAGACATCCACCCTCCGTTCTCCTGGATACGCCTGCATTTTCCTTACTACTCCCCGAAAACAGCCAGCAATGGACAGGTGACGCCCCGGAACGCCTTCCTTCTGTCATTCTTCTTGCGGTCGCCGCTGAAACTGCTTTCTTCGTTGCTAGCGTCGTTGAGAGAGAGAGAGAGAGAGAGAGAGAGAGTACCAATTAATCAGCTTATTCCAGCCATTTAGTCTGCTTGGTTGGTAATTTATATCTCTCCACTTTATCTCTCTTTAAGTTTCATACCTCTCCCCCAATGTGTCTTATCAGGGGAGTGATTATGAAGCTGAGAGAGTGAATATTTACTCTGAAATGGGGTGGACAAATAAATAACTTTTTATAATACCAAATATTAATATATGTTTAATTACTTACTATCATTTTATTTAAAACATTTGTATTTAGAGCTGCAGATATCATGTCACGGTCCGGGTAACTGGTCGTCATTTCTTACCCGTCAAGTGTCTTCTGAGGTTGGCTCTGCGTTCCAGGTTCGGGTCCCAGCAGTGTTGCTGATGTATGTATTCTGCATCGCTCCACTGTTAACCCATAGCACTGGTGCAGTGTCCTCTTTCAGTATACTTGTCAGGTCCCTGAATGGCATTCTCATCCCTCCGCGACTGCTGCAGCCGTGCCTGTGCCTTCAGTGTGCAGAGAGCTGGGTATGACGTCTCATGCTCACTGCGGTTTCTGTCGCTGTCCCTGTGGCCTTACTGCATGGGTGAACAGGTGTGGCGTCTCCTGCCCGCCGCGATCTCCATTGCCGCTGTTCCGTGCCCTCAGTGCGCAGAGAGCTGGGTATGACGTCTTCTACTCACTGCGGTCTCTGCCGCTGTCCCTGTGGTCTGGCCGTGCAAATGGATCGGTGTTGCGTCTCCTGTCTGCCGCGGCCTCCGCCGCCATTACTGTTGTTTCCACATGTTTCTTCCCAAGCTGACTTTCCCTCCAAGTGGTAACATGGGCGCAGCCATCTTGCTTGTGGTCACATGTTGCTGTTTCCTCCAATCCCCTGCGCTACAGAACACTACCTAATTGCTCAGCCAATGCCTGCAGACCTGCAGGTATAAATATCCTGTTCCTTTGCTGGAGGATTGTCAGTGCTACAGTTGTCATCGCAGTGATACCAGTCTCTTTCCTTTGTGGCCGTTCCTGCTTTCACACTCCACTAGAGACTCGCACCAGTTCCACTCCCTCTGGTGCAGCCTGACTCCACAGTGTCCCTACACTGTATCCTGTGTTTGCCAGAATACTAACACCGGCTCCCAGCACTCCAGCTCCCAGCGGTGTCCTGCCTCTGTGTCTGGTAATCAGTGCTCCCAAGCATCATCCGTATATGCACTCAAAGCATCATCTACATATGCTCCCAAGCATTTCCTATATATGCTCCCAAGCATTACCTGTCTCCGCTCTCTAGCTTCATTAGTGCTCACTAGCACTATACGCACAGCTCATCCACTGGACCAGTCCCATCTGGTAAACTCGGCAGTTACACAGTCACCCGCTTCTGTTTCCAAAGTCATAACCCTGTGGATCGGTGTTGGTCAGAACATACCCTCAAGGTCTTCTAAGACTCTCACCTGTTAAACCACACCTAGAGACTTCCACTGCACTTTAAGAACTGTGACTCGTTGCCTGTGACTTCAGCATTGCAACTGCTAATAACCTGTAAGCTGTGTATTCAATAAAACCTTTGAAACTTATCCTCCAGCTGTCGTGGTCACGCCTTCGGGCTTTGGTACTACAAGGGTACACACAAGTTCAGGAATCCTATTCTCCTAAGTCTAGATATTCCTCAGCCCCTACAACTGAGGCTTCCTGCCATCAGCACCAGCCCTCAGTTGTGACCGTAAGTACTGACCTAATGGATCCAGTCGGAGATCAAGTCCAAGCGATGAGGCCAATGCAAGAACTGGCAGTCCGCCTCGAACATCAGGAGGCTGCCCAAGGCCATGTTGTCCGCTGCCTCCAGGACCTCTCCTCCCGGCTCGATGAAATTCAAGCAACCCTCCGTGGGTCAGGGGCATCCAGTGTACCAACTCCAGTACCAACGGTAGTGTCCCCAGTCCCCACCTGCCATGCCCGTTTCAGTTCCACGTCTCCACTTACCGACACCCACTAAGTTTGATGGATCTCCCAAAGCCTGTAGGGGATTCCTTAACCAACGTGAGATTCACTTCGAGTTGCAACCTGGGAGTTTTCCTACAAACCGCACCAAAGTTGCCTACATTATCTCCCTCCTCAGTGGCACCGCCCTCGACTGGGCATCACCTTTATGGGAGAGATCAGATCCTCTGTTGTCCTCCTACTCTGACTTTGTGGCAACTTTTAGGCACATCTTTGATGAGCCTGGTCGTGTGACATCCGCCTCTTCTGAAATCCTCCGGCTACGCCAGGGGACTCGAACTGTCAGCCAGTATTTAGTTCAATTTCAGACTTTGGCTTCCGAAATTTCCTGGAATGATGACACCATTTATGCAGCCTTCTGGCAAGGCTTATTGGAACGCATTAAAGATGAGCTTGCAACCAGAGACTTACCTTCCAAGTTGAACAAGCTTATTTCACTCTGCACTAAAGTTGACCTACGGTTCCGTGAAAGGGCTAATGAGCGAGGCAGGTCGACCTCTTCCAAGACTTCTACTCCTCCTCCTCGTCAGCCATCTTCACCCAAGGACGAACCTATGCAGATAGGTAATTCTCATTTATCTCCAGTAGAGCGAAGAAGACGACTCTCAAAACGTCTCTGCCTGTACTGTGCTGCACCTTCCCATGTCATCAATGCTTGTCCTGAGCGTCCGGGAAACTCCAAATCCTAGCCCGCCAAGGAGAGGGTCAGGTAGGAGTAATTTCCTTCTCTCCAGCTTGAAGTGATTGCAATCTCTCAGTCTCGCTTCAAGTGGCTCAGCGTACCAGGAATCTTATAGCTTTGTTGGATTCCGGGGCGGCCGGAAACTTTATGACTGAGAAATGTGTAAAGCAGTGGTCCCTACCCAATGAAAGACTGTCATCTCCCATATCCTTGACCGCCGTGGACGGTAGTAGGATTTCCGATGCAGTTGTTACGTCCAAGACTCTACCTATCCGTCTGAAGGTGGGAGCCTTGCATTCAGAACTAAATTCTTTCCTAGTGATTCCAAAGGCCACTCATCCCGTGGTCCTGGGCCTCCCATGGCTCCGTCTTCACAATCCTCAGATCGACTGGAGGACTACCTATATCCTGGCATGGGGTCCCTCCTGTTCTGAGACTTGCCTGTCTAAAGTGCTTCCAGTGTGCACATCCTCCTCCAAGTCTTCTGATGTTCCGCCTCCTCCTTACCAAGAGTTCTCAGATGTTTTCAGTAAGTCCTCCGCAGACGTGCTTCCCCCTCATAGAGAATGGGACTGTCCTATCGATCTCATTCTGGGGAAGGCTCCACCCCGTGGACTCACGTATCCCTTGTCGTTGCCTGAGACTCATTCTATGGAAGAATTCATTAAGGAAAATCTAGCAAAGGGATTTATCCAGCCTTCTTCCTCTCCGGCGGGCGCAGGCTTCTTCGTGAAGAAGAAAGATGGTGGCCTGTGGCCATGCATTGATTATCGGGGCCTGAACGACATCACAGTGAAAAACCGTTACCCTCTCCTGCTTATCACCGAGTTATTTGACCGCGTCAGTGGAGCCACCATATTCACAAAGTTAGATTTGAGGGGTGCCTACAACCTCATTCGGATCCGGAAGGGTGACGAGTGGAAGACCACGTTTAACACCCTTGATGGACATTATGAGTACCTCATCATGACTTTTGGACTTAGCAATGCTCCAGCGGTACTCCAGCACTTCGTGGACAAAATCTTCAGGGATGTCCTCTATCGTCATGTGGTGGTCTATCTTGACTACATCCTTATCTTTACAAATGACCTAGAGGAACATCGATTCTGGGTAAAGGAGGTCCTGTCCCGTCTCCGTGCCAACCGCCTTTACTGCAAATTAGAGAACTGTGTTTTTGAAGTTAAATCCATCCCGTTCCTGGGGTACATTGTATCCGGTTCTGGTCTGGAGATGGATCCTGAAAAACTTCAAGCGATCCAAGATTGGCCGATTCATGTAACTCTCAAAGGCATTCAGAGGTTCCCAGGTTTTGCCAATTATTACAGGAAATTTATTTGGTACTTTTCCACTATTGTAGCGCCTATTACTGCTCTTACCAAAAAGGGTGCCAATCCCTCCAAATGGTCAGAAGAAGTTACCCAAGCCTTTCATTTGTTGAAACAAAGATTAATCTCTGCTCCGCTTTTGAAACAGCCTGATACCAGTTCGCCCTTCATCCTCGAGGTGGACGCCTCTTCCGTTGGAGTGGGCACAGTTCTGTCTCAAAGAGCTAACGACGGTCATCTTCATCCCTGTGGCTTCTTCTCATGAAAGTTCTCTCCTGCCGAGCGCAACTACGCTATTGGCGATTAAGAACTTTTGGCGATCAAACTCACTTTGGAAGAGTGGAGATACTTGTTAGAAGGAGCTTCTCATACCATCACCATTATGACGGATCACAAGAATCTCCTGTTTCTAAAAAGCGCTCAATATCTTAACCCTCATCAAGCCAGGTGGGCACTTTTCTTTACCAGATTTGATTTGAAGCTACAGTTTTGTCCAGGGTCACAGAATCGTAAGGCTGATGCCCTTTTCCGCTCATGGGAGCAAGAAAATGAGTCTGAGTCTACTGACAAGCATTATGTTTTTGATCCAGTGGTGTTCTCCGCAGTGAGGATGGACTCTATGCCCCCGCCAGGGAAAAGTCTAGTTAAACTGGCTTTCAGAAGGAAGCTCTTACATTGGGCACATTCCTCTCGCTTCGCCAGACACGCGGGCATACACAAGACCTTAGACTTCATTTCCAGATCATACTGGTGGCCGACCCTAAAGAAGAACATTGCTGAATTTGTGGCCTCCTGCCCAAAATGTGCCCAACACAAAGTACCCCACCAGTCACCCGCTGGGCAACTGGTTCCTTTATCTGTACCTCATTGTCCGTGGACTCATCTATCTATGGATTTCATCACGAATCTCCCTGTGTGTAATAAATGCAAAACCATCTGGGTGGTAGTTGACCGGTTCACCAAAATGGCTAATTTCATTCCTCTCACCGGTCTTCCGTCAGCTCCTAAATTGGCTCAAGTTTTCATCCAAGAGATCTTCAGATTGCATGGTCTCCCTGAGGAGATAATTTCTGACAAGGTGTATAGTTTGTAGCCAAGTTCTGGCGAAGTCTTTGCCAGGCTCTCCAAGTCAAGTTGAACTTTTCCACAGCTTATCACCCTCAAACCAATGGGCAAACGGAGAGGGTGAATCAGGACTTGGAGGCCTTTCTTCGCATCTATGTCTCGTCTTCCCAAGATGATTGGGTTCAGCTCCTCCCATAGGCTGAATTTTGCCACAACAATCAGTACCATTCTACATCTTCCTCCACGCCATTCTTCACCAACTACAGGTTCCACACAAGAGTTCCAGAGTTTCAACCGCTTCCAGCAACATCAGTGCCTGCAGCCAATATCACTCTTCATCAGTTTTCTAATAACTTGAAGAAGGTACGAGCAGCTCTATTAAAAGCATCCTCCAGGTACAAGAGTTTTGCGGATAGGAAGCGTAGAGCAATCCCCGCTCTCAAAGTTGGTGATCGTGTTTGGCTGTCTACAAAGAATTTAAGATTGAGGGTCCCAAGCATGAAATTTGCACCCCGTTATATTGGACCTTTCCTGATTAAGCAAGTCATCATCCCAGTGGCTTACAAACTTCAGCTACCTCTTTTTCTGAAGATTGCCAGAACATTGCATGTGTCCCTTTACATTGCAAGTGTCTTCTGAGGTTGGCTCTGCATTCCAGGTTCGGGTCCCAGCAGTGTTGCTGATGCATGAATTCCGCATCGCTCCACTGTTAACCCGTAGCACTGGTGCAGTGTCCTCTTTCAGTATACTTGTCAGGTCCCTGAATGGCGTTCTCATCCCGCCGCGACTGCTGCAGCCGTGCCTGTGCCTTCAGTGTGCAGAGAGCTGGGTATGACGTCTCATGCTCACTGCGGTCACTGTCGCTGTCCCTGTGGCCTTGCTGCGTGGGTGAACAGGTATGGCGTCTCCTGTCCGCCGCGATCTCCATTGCCGCCGGTCCGTGCCCTCGGTGCGCAGAGAACTGGGTTTGACATCTTCTACTCACTGCGGTCTCTGCCGCTGTCCCTGTGGTCTGGCCGTGCAAATGGATAGGTGTTGCGTCTCCTGTCTGCCGCAGCCTCCGCCGCCACTACTGTTGTTTCCACATGTTTCTTCCCAAGCTGACTTTCCCTCCAAGTGGTAACATGGGCGCAGCCATCTTGCTTGTGGTCACATGTTGCTGTTTCCTCCAATCCCCTGCGCTACAGAACACTACCAAATTGCTAAGCCAATGCCTGCAGACCTGCAGGTATAAAATATCCTGTTCCTTTGCTGGAGGATTGTCAGTGCTTCAGTTGTCATCCCAGTGATACCAGTCTCTTTCCTTTGTGGCTGTTCCTGCCTGCAAACTCCACTAGAGACTCGCACCAGTTCCACTCCCTCTGGTGCAGCCTGACTCCACAGTGTCCCTACACTGTATCCTGTGTTTGCCGGAATACTAACACTGGCTCCCAGCACTCCAGCTCCCAGCGGTGTCCTGTCTCTGTGTCTGGTAATCAGTGCTCCCAAGCATCATCCGTACATGCTCTCAAAGCATCATCTACATATGCTCCCAAGCATTTCCTGTATATGCTCCCAAGCATTACCTTTCTCCGCTCTCTAGCTTCATTAGTGCTCACTAGCACTATCCACACAGCTCATCCACTGGACCATTCCCATCTGGTAAAACACGGCAGTTACACAGTCACCCGCTTCTGTTTCCAAAGTCACTACCCTGTGCATCAGTGTTGGTCAGAACATACCCTCAAGGTCTTCTAAGACTCTCACCTGTTAAACCACACCTAGAGACTTCCACTGCACTTTAAGAACTGTGACTCGTTGCCTGTGACTTCAGCATTGCAACTGCTAATAACCTGTAAGCTGTGTATTCAATAAAACCTTTGAAACATATCCTCCAGTTGTCGTGGTCACGCTTTTGGGCTTTGGTACTACAAGGGTACACACAAGTTCAGGAATCCTATTCTCCTAAGTCTAGATATTCCTCAGCCCCTACAACTGAGGCTTCCCGCCATCAGCACCAGCCCTCAGTTGTGACAGTGAGCACTGACCTAATAGATCTGGTCGGAGATCAAGTCCAAGCGATGAGACCAATGCAAGAACTGGCAGTCCGCCTCGAACATCAGGAGGCTGCCCAAGGCCATGTTGTCCTCTGTCTCCAGGACCTCTCCTCCCGACTGGATGAAATTCAAGCAACCCTCCGTGGGTCAGGGGCATCCAGTGTACCAACTCCAGTACCAACGGTGGTGTCCCCAGACCCCACCTGCCATGCCCATTTCAGTTCCACGTCTCCACTTGCTGCCACCCACTAAATTTGATGGATCTCCCAAAGCGTGTAGGGGATTCCTTAACCAATGTGAGATTCACTTCGAGTTGCAACCTGGCAGTTTTCCTACAAACCGCATTATCTCCCTCCTCAGTGGCACCGCCCTCGACTGGGCATCACCTTTATGGGAGAGATTAGTTGTCCTCCTACTCTGACTTTGTGGCAACTTTTAGGCGCATCTTTGACGAGCCAGGTCGTGTGACATCTGCCTCTTCTGAAATCCTCCGGCTACGTCAGGGGACTCAAACTGTCGGCCAGTATTTATTTTAATTTCAGACTTTGGCTTTCAAAATTTCCTGGAACGATGATGCCCTTTATGCAGCCTTCTGGCAAGGCTTATCGGAACGCATTAAAGATGAGCTTGCAAACAGAGACTTACCTTCCAAGTTGAACAAGCTTATTTCACTCTGCACTAAAGTTGACCTACGGTTCCGTGAAAGGGCTAATGAGCGAGGCAGGTCGACCTCTTCCAAGACTTCTACTCCTTCTCCTCGTCAGCCATCTCCACCCAAGGACGAACCTATGCAGATAGGTCATTCTCATTTATCTCCAGTAGAGCGAAGAAGACGCCTCTCAAAACATCTCTGCCTGTACTGTGCTGCACCTTCCCATGTCATCAACGCTTGTCCTGAGTGTCCGGGAAACTCCAAATCCTAACCCGCCAAGGAGAGGGTCAGGTAGGAGTAATTTCCTCCTCTCCAGCTTGAAGTGATTGCAATCTCTCAGTCTCGCTTCAAGTGGCTCAGCGTACCAGGAATCTTATAGCTTTGTTGGATTCCGGGGCGGCCGGAAACTTTATGACTGAGAAATGTGTAATGCAGTGGTCCCTACCCACTGAAAGACTGTCATCTCCCGTATCCTTGACTGCCGTGGACGGTAGTAGGATTTCCGATGCAGTTGTTATGTCCAAGACTCTACCTATCCATCTGAAGGTGGGAGCCTTGCATTTAGAACTAATTTCTTTCCTAGTGATTCCAAAGGCCACTCATCCCATGGTCCTGGGCCTCCCATGGCTCCGTCTTCACAATCCTCAGATCGACTGGAGGGCTACCCATATCCTGGCATGAGGTCCCTCCTTTTCGGAGACTTGCCTGTCTAAAGTGCTTCCAGTGTGCACATCCTCCGTCAAGTCTTCTGATGTTCCGCCTCCTCCTTGCCAAGGTTTCTCAGATGTTTTCAGTAAGTCCTCCGCAGACGTGCTTCCCCCTCATAGAGAATGGGACTGTCCTATCGATCTCATTCCGGGGAAGGCTCCACCCTGTGGATGCACGTATCCCTTGTCGTTGCCTGAGGCTCTTTCTATGGAAGAATACATTAAGGAAAATCTAGCAAAGGAATTTATCCAGCCTTCTTCCTCTCCGGCTGGCGCAGGCTTCTTCGTGAAGAAGAAAGACGGTGGCCTGCGGCCATGCATTGATTATCGGGGGCCTGAACGACATCACGGTGAAAAAACTGTACCCTCTGCCGCTTATCACCGAGTTATTTGACCACATCAGTGGAGCCACCATATTCACAAAGTTAGATTTGAGGGGTGCCTACAACCTCATTCAGATCCGGAAGGGTGACGAGTGGAAGACCACATTTAATACCCGTGATGGACATTATGAGTACCTTGTCATGCCTTTCGGACTCAGCAATGCTCCAGCGGTATTCCAGCACTACGTGAACAAAATCTTCAGGGATGTCCTCTATCGTCATGTGGTAGTCAATCTCGACGACATCCTTATCTTTACAAATGACCTAGAGGAACATCGATTCTGGGTAAAGGAGGTCCTGTCTCGTCTCCGTGCCAACCGCCTTTACTGCAAATTGGAGAACTGTGTTTTTGAAGTTAAATCCATCCTGTTCCTGGGGTACATTGTATCCGGTTCCGGTCTGGAGATGGACCCTGAAAAACATCAAGCGATCCAAGATTGGCCGATTCATGTAACTCTCAAAGGCATTCAGAAGTTCCTAGGGTTTGCCAATTATTACAGGAAATGTATTTGGTACTTTTCCACTATTGTAGCGCCTATTACTGCTCTTACCAAAAAGGGTGCCAATCCCTCCAAATGGTCAGAAGAAGCTACCCAAGCCTTTCATTTGTTGAAACAAAGATTCGTCTCTGCTCCGCTTTTTAAACAGCCTGATACCAGTTCGCCCTTCATCCTCGAGGTGGACGCCTCTTCCGTTGGAGTGGGTACAGATCTGTCTCAAAGAGCTAACGATGGTCATCTTCATCCCTGTGGCTTCTTCTCATGAAAGTTCTCTCCTGCCGAGCGCAACTACGGTATTGGCGATCAAGAACTTTTGGCGATCAAACTCACTTTGGAAGAGTGGAGATACTTGTTAGAAGGAGCTTCTCATACCATCACCATTATGATGGATCACAAGAATCTCCTGTATCTAAAAAGCGCTCAATGTCTTAACCCTCATCAAGCCAGGTGGGCACTTTTCTTTACCAGATTTGATTTGAAGCTACAGTTTTGTCCAGGGTCACAGAATCGTAAGGCTGATGCCCTTTTCCGCTCATGGGAGCAAGAAAATGAGTCTGAGTCTACTGACAAGCATTATGTTATTGATCCAGTGGTGTTCTCCGCAGTGAGGATGGGCTCTATGCCCCCGCCAGGGAAAAGTTTAGATAAACTGGATTTCAGAAGGAAGCTCTTACATTGGGCACATTCCTCTCGCTTCGCCAGACACGCGGGCATACACAATACCTTAGAATTCATTTCCAGATCATACTGGTGGCCGACCCTAAAGAAGAACATTGCTGAATTTGTGGCCTCCTGCCCAAAATGTGCCCAACACAAAGTACCCCACCAGTCACCCGCTGGGCAACTGGTTCCTTTATCTGTTCCTCATTGTCCGTGGACTCATCTATCTATGGATTTCGCCACGGATCTCCCTGTGTGTAATAAATGCAGCACCATCTGGGTGGTAGTTGACCGGTTCACCAAAATGACTCATTTCATTCCTCTCACCGGTCTTCCGTCAGCTCTTAAGTTGGCTCAAGTTTTCATCCAAGAGATCTTCAGATTGCATGGTCTCCCTGAGGAGATAATTTCTGACAAGGTGTTCAGTTTTTTGCCAAGTTCTGGCGAAGTCTTTGCCAGGCTCTCCAAGTCAAGTTGAACTTTTCCACAGCTTATCACCCTCAAACCAATGGGCAAACGGAGAGGGTGAATCAGGACTTGGAGGCCTTTCTTCGCATCTATGTCTCGTCTTCCCAAGATGATTGGGTTCAGCTCCTCCCATAGGCTGAATTTTGCCACAACAATCAGTAACATTCTACATCTTCCTCCACCAACTACGGGTTCCACACAAGAGTTCCAGAGTTTCAACTGCTTCCAGCAACATCAGTGCCTGCAGCCAATATCACTCTTCATCAGTTTTCTAATAACTGGAAGAAGGTACGAGCAGCTCTATTAAAAGCATCCTCCAGGTACAAGACTTTTGCGGATAGGAAGCGTAGAGCAATCCCCGCTCTCAAAGTTGGTGATCGTGTTTGGTTGTCTACAAAGAATTTAAGATTGAGGGTCCCAAGCATGAAATTTGCACCCCGTTATATTGGACCTTTCCTGATTAAGCAAGTCATCAACCCAGTGGCTTACAAACTTCAGCTACCTCTTTTTCTGAAGATTGCCAGAACATTGCATGTGTCCCTCTTGAAACCCGTGATCCTGAATCGCTTTCATTCAGCACTTCCCTCTACTCCCAAGATCCAGAACCAACATGGTGTTGAGTATGAGGTTGCCAAGATCATGGATTCTCGTATCTGGTATGGTCATCTGCAATACCTGATCGATTGGAAGGGATATGGTTCTGAAGAACGTTCCTGGACGAATGCATCTGATGTCCATGCTCCAAAATTGGTCCAGAATTTCCATACCAGATTTCCTCAGAAGCCTAAGAAGTGTCCTGGGGCCACTCCTAAAGGAAGGAGGGTGCTATCACGGTCCGGGTAACTGGTCGTCATTTCTTACCCGTCAAGTGTCTTCTGAGGTTGGCTCTGCATTCCAGGTTCGGGTCCCAGCAGTGTTGCTGATGCATGAATTCCGCATCGCTCCACTGTTAACCCGTAGCACTGGTGCAGTGTCCTCTTTCAGTATACTTGTCAGGTCCCTGAATGGCGTTCTCATCCCGCCGCGACTGCTGCAGCCGTGACTGTGCCTTCAGTGTGCAGAGAGCTGGGTATGACGTCTCATGCTCACTGCGGTCACTGTCGCTGTCCCTGTGGCCTTGCTGCGTGGGTGAACAGGTATGGCGTCTCCTGTCCGCCGCGATCTCCATTGCCGCCGGTCCGTGCCCTCAGTGCGCAGAGAACTGGGTTTGACATCTTCTACTCACTGCGGTCTCTGCCGCTGTCCCTGTGGTCTGGCCGTGCAAATGGATCGGTGTTGCGTCTCCTGTCTGCCGCGGCCTCCGCCGCCATTACTGTTGTTTCCACATGTTTCTTCCCAAGCTGACTTTCCCTCCAAGTGGTAACATGGGCGCAGCCATCTTGCTTGTGGTCACATGTTGCTGTTTCCTCCAATCCCCTGCGCTACAGAACACTACCAAATTGCTATAGACCTGCAGGTATAAATATCCTGTTCCTTTGATGGAGGATTGTCAGTGCTTCAGTTGTCATCCCAGTGATACCAGTCTCTTTCCTTTGTGGCTGTTCCTGCCTGCAAACTCCACAAGAGACTCGCACCAGTTCCACTCCCTCTGGTGCAGCCTGACTCCACAGTGTCCCTACACTGTATCCTGTGTTTGCCGGAATACTAACACTGGCTCCCAGCACTCCAGCTCCCAGCGGTGTCCTGTCTCTGTGTCTGGTAATCAGTGCTCCCAAGCATCATCCGTACATGCTCTCAAAGCATCATCTACATATGCTCCCAAGCATTTCCTGTATATGCTCCCAAGCATTACCTTTCTCCGCTCTCTAGCTTCATTAGTGCTCACTAGCACTATCCACACAGCTCATCCACTGGACCATTCCCATCTGGTAAAACACGGCAGTTACACAGTCACCCGCTTCTGTTTCCAAAGTCACTACCCTGTGCATCGGTGTTGGTCAGAACATACCCTCAAGGTCTTCTAAGACTCTCACCTGTTAAACCACACCTAGAGACTTCCACTGCACTTTAAGAACTGTGACTCGTTGCCTGTGACTTCAGCATTGCAACTGCTAATAACCTGTAAGCTGTGTATTCAATAAAACCTTTGAAACATATCCTCCAGTTGTCGTGGTCACGCCTTTGGGCTTTGGTACTACAAGGGTACACACAAGTTCAGGAATCCTATTCTCCTAAGTCTAGATATTCCTCAGCCCCTACAACTGAGGCTTCCCGCCATCAGCACCAGCCCTCAGTTGTGACAGTAAGGACTGACCTAATGGATCTGGTCGGAGATCAAGTCCAAGCGATGAGACCAATGCAAGAACTGGCAGTCCGCCTCGAACATCAGGAGGCTACCCTAGGCCATGTTGTCCTCTGTCTCCAGGACCTCTCCTCCCGGCTGGATGAAATTCAAGCAACCCTCCGTGGGTCAGGGGCGTCCAGTGTACCAACTCCAGTACCAACGGTGGTGTCCCCAGTCCCCACCTGCCATGCCCGTTTCAGTTCCATGTCTCCACTTGCTGACACCCACTAAATTTGATAGATCTCCCAAAGCCTGTAGGGGATTCCTTAACCAATGTGAGATTCACTTCGAGTTGCAACCTGGCAGTTTTCCTACAAACCGCATTATCTCCCTCCTCAGTGGCACCGCCCTCGACTGGGCATCACCTTATAGGAGAGATCAGATCCTCTGTTGTCCTCCTACTCTGACTTTGTGGCAACTTTTAGGCGCATCTTTGACGAGCCAGGTCGTGTGACATCCGCCTCTTCTGAAATCCTCCGGCTACGTCAGGGGACTCAAACTGTCGGCCAGTATTTATTTTAATTTCAGACTTTGGCTTTCAAAATTTCCTGGAACGATGACGCCCTTTATGCAGCCTTCTGGCAAGGCTTATCGGAACGCATTAAAGATGAGCTTGCAAACAGAGACTTACCTTCCAAGTTGAACAAGCTTATTTCACTCTGCACTAAAGTTGACCTACGGATCCGTGAAAGGGCTAATGAGCGAGGCAGGTCGACCTCTTCCAAGACTTCTACTCCTCCTCCTCGTCAGCCATCTACACCCAAGGACGAACCTATGCAGATAGGTCATTCTCATCTCCAGTAGAGCGAAGAAGACGCCTCTCAAAACATCTCTGCCTGTACTGTGCTGCACCTTCCCATGTCATCAACGCTTGTCCTGAGTGTCCGGGAAACTCCAAATCCTAACCCGCCAAGGAGAGGGTCAGGTAGGAGTAATTTCCTCCTCTCCAGCTTGAAGTGATTGCAATCTCTCAGTCTCGCTTCAAGTGGCTCAGCGTACCAGGAATCTTATAGCTTTGTTGGATTCCGGGGCGGCCGGAAACTTTATGACTGAGAAATGTGTAAAGCAGTGGTCCCTACCCACTGAAAGACTGTCATCTCCCATATCCTTGACCGCCGTGGACGGTAGTAGGATTTCCGATGCAGTTGTTATGTCCAAGACTCTACCTATCCGTCTGAAGGTGGGAGCCTTGCATTTAGAACTAATTTCTTTCCTAGTGATTCCAAAGGCCACTCATCCCATGGTCCTGGGCCTCCCATGGCTCCGTCTTCACAATCCTCAGATCAACTGGAGGGCTACCCATATCCTGGCATGAGGTCCCTCCTGTTCGGAGACTTGCCTGTCTAAAGTGCTTCCAGTGTGCACATCCTCTGCCAAGTCTTCTGATGTTCCGCCTCCTCCTTGCCAAGGTTTCTCAGATGTTTTCAGTAAGTCCTCCGCAGACGTGCTTCCCCCTCATAGAGAATGGGACTGTCCTATCGATATCATTCCGGGGAAGGCTCCACCCTGTGGATGCACGTATCCCTTGTCGTTGCCTGAGGCTCTTTCTATGGAAGAATACATTAAGGAAAATCTAGCAAAGGGATTTATCCAGCCTTCTTCCTCTCCGGCTGGCGCAGACTTCTTCGTGAAGAAGAATGACGTGGCCTGCGGCCATGCATTGATTATCGGGGGCCTGAACGACATCACGGTGAAAAAACTGTACCCTCTGCCGCTTATCACCGAGTTATTTGACCACATCAGTGGAGCCACCATATTCACAAAGTTAGATTTGAGGGGTGCCTACAACCTCATTCAGATCCGGAAGGGTGACGAGTGGAAGACCACATTTAATACCCGTGATGGACATTATGAGTACCTCATCATGCCTTTCGGATTCAGCAATGCTCCAGCGGTATTCCAGCACTTCGTGAACAAAATCTTCAGGGATGTCCTCTATCGTCATGTGGTAGTCTATCTCGACGACATCCTTATCTTTACAAATGACCTAGAGGAACATCGATTCTGGGTAAAGGAGGTCCTGTCTCGTCTCCGTGCCAACCGCTTTTACTGCAAATTGGAGAACTGTGTTTTTGAAGTTAAATCCATCCCGTTCCTGGGGTACATTGTATCCGGTTCCGGTCTGGAGATGGACCCTGAAAAACATCAAGCGATCCAAGATTGGCCGATTCACGTAACTCTCAAAGGCATTCAGAGGTTCCTAGGTTTTGCCAATAATTACAGGAAATTTATTTGGTACTTTTCCACTATTGTAGCACCTATTACTGCTCTTACCAAAAAGGGTGCCAATCCCTCCAAATGGTCAGAAGAAGCTACCCAAGCCTTTCATTTGTTGAAACAAAGATTCGTCTCTGCTCCGGTTTTGAAACAGCCTGATACCAGTTCGCCCTTCATCCTCGAGGTGGACGCCTCTTCCGTTGGAGTGGGTACAGTTCTGTCTCAAAGAGCTAACGATGGTCATCTTCATCCCTGTGGCTTCTTCTCATGAAAGTTCTCTCCTGCCGAGCGCAACTACGCTATTTTCGATCAAGAACTTTTGGCGATCAAACTCACTTTGGAAGAGTGGAGATACTTGTTAGAAGGAGCTTCTCATACCATTACCATTATGATGGATCACATGAATTTCCTGTATTTAAAAAGTGCTCAATGTCTTAACCCTCATCAAGCCAGGTGGGCACTTTTCTTTACCAGATTTGATTTGAAGCTACAGTTTTGTCCAGGGTCACAGAATCGTAAGGCTGATGCCCTTTTCCGCTCATGGGAGCAAGAAAATTAGTCTGAGTCTACTGACAAGCATTATGCTATTGATCCAGTGGTGTTCTCCGCAGTGAGGATGGACTCTATGCCCCCACCAGGGAAAAGTTTAGATAAACTGGATTTCAGAAGGAAGCTCTTACATTGGGCACATTCCTCTCGCTTCGCCAGACACGCGGGCATACACAATACCTTAGAATTCATTTCCAGATCATACTGGTGGCCGACCCTAAAGAAGAACATTGCTGAATTTGTGGCCTCCTGCCCAAAATGTGCCCAACACAAAGTACCCCACCAGTCACCCGCTGGGCAACTGGTTCCTTTATCTGTTCCTCATTGTCCGTGGACTCATCTATCTATGGATTTCGCCACGGATCTCCCTGTGTGTAATAAATGCAGCACCATCTGGGTGGTAGTTGACCGGTTCACCAAAATGACTCATTTCATTCCTCTCACCGGTCTTCCGTCAGCTCTTAAGTTGGCTCAAGTTTTCATCCAAGAGATCTTCAGATTGCATGGTCTCCCTGAGGAGATAATTTCTGACAAGGTGTTCAGTTTGTAGCCAAGTTCTGGCTAAGTCTTTGCCAGGCTCTCCAAGTCAAGTTGAACTTTTCCACAGCTTATCACCCTCAAACCAATGGGCAAACGGAGAGGGTGAATCAGGACTTGGAGGCCTTTCTTCGCATCTATGTCTCGTCTTCCCAAGATGATTGGGTTCAGCTCCTCCCATAGGCTGAATTTTGCCACAACAATCAGTACCATTCTACATCTTCCTCCACCAACTACGGGTTCCACACAAGAGTTCCAGAGTTTCAACCGCTTCCAGCAACATCAGTGCCGGCAGCCAATATCACTCTTCATCAGTTTTCTAATAACTGGAAGAAGGTACGAGCAGCTCTATTAAAAGCATCCTCCAGGTACAAGAGTTTTGTGGATAGGAAGCGTAGAGCAATCCCCGCTCTCAAAGTTGGTGATCGTGTTTGGCTGTCTACAAAGAATTAAAGATTGAGGGTCCCAAGCATGAAATTTGCACCCCGTTATATTGGACCTTTCCTGATTAAGCAAGTCATCAACCCAGTGGCTTACAAACTTCAGCTACCTCTTTTTCTGAAGATTGCCAGAACATTGCATGTGTCCCTCTTGAAACCCGTGATCCTGAATCGCTTTCATTCAGCACTTCCCTCTACTCCCAAGATCCAGAACCAACATGGTGTTGAGTATGAGGTTGCCAAGATCCTGGATTCTCGTATCTGGTATGGTCATCTGCAATACCTGATCGATTGGAAGGGATATGGTTCTGAAGAACGTTTCTGGACGAATGCATCTGATGTCCATGCTCCAAAGTTGGTCCAGAATTTCCATACCAGATTTCCTCAGAAGCCTAAGAAGTGTCCTGGGGCCACTCCTAAAGGAAGGGGGGTGCTATCACAGTCCGGGTAACTGGTCTTCATTTCTTACCCGTCAAGTGTCTTCTGAGGTTGGCTCTGCATTCCAGGTTCGGGTCCCAGCAGTGTTGCTGATGCATGTATTCCGCATCGCTCCACTGTTAACCCGTAGCACTGGTGCAGTGTCCTCTTTCAGTATACTTGTCAGGTCCCTGAATGGCATTCTCATCCCGCCGCGACTGCTGCAGCCGTGACTGTGCCTTCAGTGTGCAGAGAGCTGGGTATGACGTCTCATGCTCACTGCGGTCACTGTCGCTGTCCCTGTGGCCTTGCTGCGTGGGTGAACAGGTATGGCGTCTCCTGTCCGCCGCGATCTCCATTGCCGCCGGTCCGTGCCCTTAGTGCGCAGAGAACTGGGTCTGACATCTTCTACTCACTGCGGTCTCTGCCGCTGTCCCTGTGGTCTGGCCGTGCAAATGGATCGGTGTTGCGTCTCCTGTCTGCCGCGGCCTCCGCCGCCATTACTGTTGTCTCCACATGTTTCTTCCCGAGCTGACTTTCCCTCCAAGTGGTAACATGGGCGCAGCCATCTTGCTTGTGGTCACATGTTGCTGTTTCCTCCAATCCCCTGCGCTACAGAACACTACCAAATTGCTACAGACCTGCAGGTATAAATATCCTGTTCCTTTGATGGAGGATTGTCAGTGCTTCAGTTGTCATTCCAGTGATACCAGTCTCTTTCCTTTGTGGCTGTTCCTGCCTGCAAACTCCACTAGAGACTCGCACCAGTTCCACTCCCTCTGGTGCAGCCTGACTCCACAGTGTCCCTACACTGTATCCTGTGTTTTCCGGAATACTAACACTGGCTCCCAGCACTCCAGCTCCCAGCGGTGTCCTGTCTCTGTGTCTGGTAATCAGTGCTCCCAAGCATCATCCGTACATGCTCTCAAAGCATCATCTACATATGCTTCCAAGCATTTCCTGTATATGCTCCCAAGCATTACCTTTCTCCGCTCTCTAGCTTCATTAGTGCTCACTAGCACTATCCACACAGCTCATCCACTGGACCATTCCCATCTGGTAAAACACGGCAGTTACACAGTCACCCGCTTCTGTTTCCAAAGTCACTACCCTGTGCATCGGTGTTGGTCAGAACATACCCTCAAGGTCTTCTAAGACTCTCACCTGTTAAACCACACCTAGAGACTTCCACTGCACTTTAAGAACTGTGACTCGTTGCCTGTGACTTCAGCATTGCAACTGCTAATAACCTGTAAGCTGTGTATTCAATAAAACCTTTGAAACATATCCTCCAGTTGTCGTGGTCATGCCTTTGGGCTTTGGTACTACAAGGGTACACACAAGTTCAGGAATCCTATTCTCCTAAGTCTAGATATTCCTCAGCCCCTACAACTGAGGCTTCCCGCCATCAGCACCAGCCCTCAGTTGTGACAGTAAGGACTGACCTAATGGATCTGGTCGGAGATCAAGTCCAAGCGATGAGACCAATGCAAGAACTGGCAGTCCGCCTCGAACATCAGGAGGCTGCCCAAGGCCATGTTGTCCTCTGTCTCCAGGACCTCTCCTCCCGGCTGGATGAAATTCAAGCAACCCTCCGTGGGTCAGGGGCGTCCAGTGTACCAACTCCAGTACCAACGGTGGTGTCCCCAGTCCCCACCTGCCATGCCCATTTCAGTTCCACGTCTCCACTTGCTGACACCCACTAAATTTGATAGATCTCCCAAAGCCTGTAGGGGATTCCTTAACCAATGTGAGATTCACTTCGAGTTGCAACCTGGCAGTTTTTCTACAAACCGCATTATCTCCCTCCTCAGTGGCACCGCCCTCGACTGGGCGTCACCTTTATAGGAGAGATCAGATCCTCTGTTGTCCTCCTACTCTGACTTTGTGGCAACTTTTAGGCGCATCTTTGACGAGCCAGGTCGTGTGACATCCGCCTCTTCTGAAATCCTCCGGCTACGTCAGGGGACTCAAACTGTCGGCCAGTATTTAGTTCAATTTCAAACTTTGGCTTTCAAAATTTCCTGGAACGATGGCGCCCTTTATGCAGCCTTCTGGCAAGGCTTATCGGAACGCATTAAAGATGAGCTTGCAAACAGAGACTTACCTTCCAAGTTGAACAAGCTTATTTCACTCTGCACTAAAGTTGACCTACGGTTCCGTGAAAGGGCTAATGAGCGAGGCAGGTCGACCTCTACCAAGACTTCTACTCCTCCTCCTCGTCAGCCATCTCCACCCAAGGACGAACCTATGCAGATAGGTCATTCTCATTTATCTCCAGTAGAGCGAAGAAGACGCCTTTCATAACATCTCTGCCTGTACTGTGCTGCACCTTTTCATGTCATCAACGCTTGTCCTGAGTGTCCGGGAAACTCCAAATCCTAACCCGCCAAGGAGAGGGTCAGCTAGGAGTAATTTCCTCCTCTCCAGCTTCAAGTGATTGCAATCTCTCAGTCTCGCTTCAAGTGGCTCAGCGTACCAGGAATCTTATAGCTTTGTTGGATTCCGGGGAGGCCGGAAACTTTATGACTGAGAAATGTGTAAAGCAGTGGTCCCTACCCACTGAAAGACTGTCATCTCCCATATCCTTGACCGCCGTGGACGGTAGTAGGATTTCCGATGCAGTTGTTATGTCCAAGACTCTACCTATCCGTCTGAAGGCGGGAGCCTTGCATTTAGAACTAATTCCTTTCCTAGTGATTCCAAAGGCCACTCATCCCATGGTCCTGGGCCTCCCATGGCTCCGTCTTCACAATCCTCAGATCAACTGGAGGGCTACCCATATCCTGGCATGAGGTCCCTCCTGTTCGGAGACTTGCCTGTCTAAAGTGCTTCCAGTGTGCACATCCTCCGCCAAGTCTTCTGATGTTCCGCCTCCTCCTTGCCAAGGTTTCTCAGATGTTTTTAGTAAGTCCTCCGCAGACGTGCTTCCCCCTCATAGAGAATGGGACTGTCCTATCGATCTCATTCCGGGGAAGGCTCCACCCTGTGGATGCACAAATCCCTTGTCGTTGCCTGAGGCTCTTTCTATGGAAGAATACATTAAGGAAAATGTAGCAAAGGGATTTATCCGGCCTTCTTCCTCTCCGCCTGGCACAGGCTTCTTCGTGAAGAAGAAAGACGGCGGCCTGCGGCCATGCATTGAATATCGGGGGCCTGAACGACATCACGGTGAAAAAACTGTACTCTCTGCCGCTTATCACCGAGTTATTTGACCACGTCAGTGGAGCCACCATATTCACAAAGTTATATTTGAGGGGTGCCTACAACCTCATTCAGATCCGGAAGGGTGACGAGTGGAAGACCACGTTTAATACCCGTGATGGACATTATGAGTACCTCGTCATGCCTTTCGGACTCAGCAATGCTTCAGCGGTATTCCAGCACTTCGTGAACAAAATCTTCAGGGATGTCCTCTATCGTCATGTGGTAGTCTATCTCGACGACATCCTCATCTTTACAAATGACCTAGAGGAACATCAATTCTGGGTAAAGGAGGTCCTGTCTCGTCTCCGTGCCAACCGCCTTTACTGCAAATTGGAGAACTGTGTTTTTGAAGTTAAATCCATCCCATTCCTGGGGTACATTGTATCCGGTTCCGGTCTGGAGATGGACCCTGAAAAACATCAAGCGATCCAAGATTGGCCGATTCATGTAACTCTCAAAGGCATTCAGAGGTTCCTAGGTTTTGCCAATTATTACAGGAAATTTATTTGGTACTTTTCCACTATTGTAGCGCCTATTACTGCTCTTACCAAAAAGGGTGCCAATCCCTTCAAATGGTCAGAAGAAGCTACCCAAGCCTTTCATTTGTTGAAAAAAAGATTCGTCTCTGCTCCGGTTTTGAAACAGCCTGATACCAGTTCGCCCTTCTTCCTCGAGGTGGACGCCTCTTATGTTGGAGTGGGTACAGTTCTGTCTCAAAAAGCTAACGATGGTCATCTTCATCCCTGTTGCTTCTTCTAATGAAAGTTCTCTCCTGCCGAGCGCAACTACGCTATTGGCGATCAAGAACTTTTGGCGATCAAACTCACTTTGGAAGAGTGGAGATACTTGTTAGAAGGAGCTTCTCATACCATCACCATTATGACGGATCACAAGAATCTCCTGTATCTAAAAAGCGCTCAATGTCTTAACCCTCATCAAGCCAGGTGGGCACTTTTCTTTACCAGATTTGATTGAAGCTACAGTTTTGTCCAGGGTCACAGAATCGTAAGGCTGATGCCCTTTTCCGCTCATGGGAGCAAGAAAATGAGTCTGAGTCTACTGACAAGCATTATGTTATTGATCCAGTGGTGTTCTCCGCAGTGAGGATGGACTCTATGCCCCTGCCAGGGAAAAGTTTAGATAAAGTGTCTTTCAGAAGGAAGCTCTTACATTGGGCACATTCCTCTCGCTTCGCCAGACACGCGGGCATACACAAGACCTTAGAATTCATTTCCAGATCATACTGGTGGCCGACCCTAAAGAAGAACATTGCTGAATTTGTGGCCTCCTGCCCAAAATGTGCCCAACACAAAGTACCCCACCAGTCACCCGCTGGGCAACTGGTTCCTTTATCTGTTCCTCATTGTCCGTGGACTCATCTATCTATGGATTTCATCATGGATCTCCCTGTGTGTAATAAATGCAACACAATCTGGGTGGTAGTTGACCGGTTCACCAAAATGGCTCATTTCATTCCTCTCACTGGTCTTCCGTCAGCTCCTAAATTGGTTTTGTATATGTCAGCATTGATTTTGTATTGTATTGTTACAATGTCGACGATGAATTCTGTATTGCATTTTTTCAGCTTGTTTTTGGGTTACCATGGTAACGATGTACGTAGTAGAATGCGCCTTACGGGTGACGTCAGTGGGTGTGCGGCGACGGGGCGGGTGTGCAGTCCCAGCCCGGGAACCGCTTTGTTCTTGTTTGGTGGGCACTATAAAGGTATGTGTTGCACTTACTATTATAATCCTGATGACAATATTTTCAAATATTGAAACGTTGATTGATTGAATTATACAGTCTCCGCCTGTTATTTTTTGCTGATTATCGTGGCTCGAGTGCCGCACCCGCGCTTGTTGTTATATATATATATAGATACGGAAGCATCTGCAAAAAAGGGGACATAATTTGGTTTGCATAAGGTGTATCAGCTATTACAATTTTCCTCAGCAAAGAATATAGAAAATATATACATACCAAAAGGTATATCCAGAGTAAAGATAATTATTAATAAACTGGAACTTCCAAAAGGACCCACAGTTGTATCTTAAAATAAAAGATAATTCAACTATTGTAACATATAAGTACAATCATTTTAAGATAATAATTTAACTGCAGCCTTTAAACACAAATGTATCAGAAAGAAGCACTCACCATAAAGGATCTCCTAACTTGCAACCATGGGTGTGGAAATTTCAGAATGAAATGCCTCTCACCCTGGCTGCTATTTAAACTCCTAGTGTGATTACATCATTTCCCTTAATTAGCTGCATTTTGCATTACTGCTGACTAATAAAACTTATGTTTAAATTTACTACAACGAGGCTTAGTGGTCTGTTTGATAAACATAGATGTCCTGTGTAAAATAGGGATAATTCTTATGCTACATTCTATTGGCAAAAATCTCTATTTGAAGTTAAACCAGACTGAAAATGACTTCAGCTGGTAAGGAACTAATGATTCTGGTATGCGTTTCAGCTGGAACGCATCACATGCCCGGAAATAAATTTCTATCTCCTTCAGAACAGGGAAGAATAGTATGCCTGTATAGTATGGCTAAACCGCGCCCCCATCGGTCACCTGACGAGAACCGCATTGATGCCACGGACTCCGTCAGCGCGCCGGGCTTAGCGTCTCCGGCGTCGCTCGTGTCAGAGACCCCAGCTCACGGCGCCGCCCCGAGAGCCCGGTCCACCCCGCAGCCCCGTCAGATGATGATGTCACAATATCTAGGAACGCCTCGTGGCGAATGAAAATCTTTATACTAAAGAAAAGAGGAATTGTATTGAGATCATATACTAGGTGGAACGCAAACCGAAAATAGCTGCGTTCTACCCCATTAATTCTGAAAATTCGTATTAAAAGGCTGCAATTTTACATAGCCCAATGTACAAAACATGTAGGACACTTCTTCTATTGTAAAGTCAAATTCTAATTCTCACATGGTAAAGTTTAGATCGACAAGACATCAAGCTAATTGCACTTAAATTCATACAAGGCAGAGACTTCATACAGAACAGAAAATAATTCTTATAATTATAATCATACTCAGTTATTTCAACAATTTAGTGTGTTCAACATAACTACTATATAATTACTAAAAAATAATAATAAATGAATATACCATAAATGGGTAGCCACTCATTGGCTGGTAATTACCTAATATTGCTGAACTAACTTAATCCGATTGTACTAAAGTGTTTTTATAGTGTGTTTATTAAAAAAATTTAAATAGTGTGAATAAATTAGTAATATTTATATATATTGGACTATTCTACATAAAGATTTCATTATTATCTGTGCGGAAGTCATTTTTACAGAAATGACACAATGTCTATGCTTTCATTGAGCCCTTTGGGAGAGAGGGTATTCAGGGTGAAAATCCAAAAAGATTCTCTTCTAGATAGCATAAATTCCCTATCCCCTCCCCTTGGTCCCAATTTAACTAATTCAAGAATTGTGAACTTCAAATCTTTAGGATTAGATTTGTGTATCTCTGAAAAATGACGTGGCAAGCTGTGATTGGTGACCTTGTTCTTTATTCCGCGCAAGTGCTCTTGTATTCTGAGTTTAACATTTCTTTTAGTTTTGCCGACGTACATTAAATTGCAACTACATGTAATTCTGTAGATTACGAATTCACTGTTGCAATTCACTCTTTCTCTTAAAGTATACTTAAACCCATTTTCATGAATCCATGAGAAGGACGTTTTTTCCATATGCTTGCAGCATATGCAGTGGTTGCAAGGGAAGCATCCAACATTTGTTTTCAAAAAGGAGGAACCATTCTCTAACTGTTTTGTTACACTCCTAGAACGTAACCTACTAGGGGCTAAGATATTCTTTAAATTACTAGCCCTTTTAAATACTATTTGCAGTTTCGGAGGTAATGATGGCCCAAGTATAGTGTCTTTTAATAAAATAGGCCAATGTTTTTCCAAAATCTTTGCAATTAATCTGTTTTCCCTATTGAATTGTGTTATAAAGGGTCTACACTTATTCAACTTCTTATCTTTTTGTATCCTGTTTTCGTCCAGGAGACTGGTTCTAGTAACATTACTCGCTCTCTGCAAGGCCTCCTCCACTTTGGTTGGATTATAACCTCGTGCTAGAAATCTGTCCTTGAGAACTTCTGCTTGTGTTGTGAATTCGCTGAATTCACTGCAATTTTTTCTTAGCCTAAGGAACTGCGAGAATGGAACTCCATCTATCCAAATTGGATGGTGGCAGCTTGACACTGGAATAAAATTGTTCACGTCTACTTCTTTAAAAAAAGTGGATGTCTTCACTACTTTTCCTACTTCACTCACCAACTTGAGATCCAAATAGTCAATTTTGGTAAGATCTGTTCTGAAGGTGAACTTTAAATTGAAGGGATTCATTTGCAGATGGCTCATGAACTGATCTACACTCTGTTCATCTCCCTTCCATATGATGATCAAATCATCTATATATCTACAGTAGAGTTTGATATGTTCTTTCTCAAAATTGGTTACATAGATGAAAGTTTCCTCCCACACCCCCATCAGCAGGTTCGCATACAATGGGGCAAATTTAGTTCCCATCGCAGTCCCCTGCTGCTGGAGGTAGGGGGAGTCTTGAAATTGAAAATAATTATGTTTTAGAATGAAACCTATGCTGTTCATAATAAAATTAGTTTCTACTTGGGACTTCTCCAAGTCACCCATCAGAAATGATTTTACTGCCTCCATTCCCTTGGTATGTGGGATGGAGGAGTAGAGGGCTTGGACATCGATAGTCAGCCATCTGTCCTCAACTGACCACGTGTATTTGTCCAACCATTGTAGTAAACTTGTAGAGTCCTTTAAGTAGGAAGGTAAGGCTTTAACAAAAGGCTGCAATTTTAAATCAATAAAGTGAGAGAGATTTGCAGTCAAAGAATCAACTCCAGACATGATTGGCCTCCCTGGAGGTGACTGCAAGCTCCTATGGACTTTTGGGAGATGATAAAAAATGGCCGTAGTGGGATGTTCTACCCATAAATAATCCATTTCTTTTTTACAAATTACTTTGTTACGCTGAGCATCACATAGTAAGACTCGTAAATCTTCCTTGAATGCTGCTGTGGGGTCCTCCCTGAGCTTCGTATATGTTGATTCGTCATCTAATATCTTATAAGCTTCTTTGAGGTACTCCATTCTCTCCTGGAGAACCACAGCCCCTCCTTTATCCGCACCTCTAATGACCAGACTATCCTCTTTTTTTTAGATGATTCAAGGCTTTCTTTTCCCCTAAACTCAGATTTGAATTGAATTTACTATTTTTTATTTTTTATTTATTAAAGTCATCCTTGACGAACTCAAAAAAGGTGTCAATATTGCTCCCCCTTGACTCCACTGGGTAGAACTTTGAGGGAAGGGCTAGTAATGGTTTTTTATCCTACTGGTTGATTGTGGATGGCATTGGATGTTTTAAAAAATGACGTTGTAAAGTGAGAGATCTGACATATTTGTTCAGATCTATTAATAAATCAAATCGGTTTACATGCTGGTCAGGTGCAAATTTGAGACCCCTATTCAGAAGCGTTGTTTGTGACAAACATAGTTCTCTCCCTGAGAGATTAATGACCCCTGTTTTTGGCCCACTCTCGAATGGAATAGTGGTCGTCTTCTTTTTGGGGATTTTTCTCCCCCCTCTTTTGCCCCTTCTATGCCAAAACCTCTCTTTGTGCCATGTGGGGTACCTATATCTACGCCTTCCTCTAAAAAATGATCACCAGTGGTATTTGGAGAGGGGGATCTCAGCATTTCATATTTATTATCATGCGTGAAAGTTTCAAATCTGTCTGAGGTAAATCTGCTCCGTTGTCCACGGTAAGAGGTGAGTCTGGCTCTCTGTCTGGTCGGATACGGTGAATAATAGGAGGTTCTATTCCTATTGTAATATTTAAAATACTGATTAGCTCTTTTATCAAAAGTTCCCCTACGATCATCAAAAGTTCTCCTACGATCATCTAGATGTCTATATTCACCTCTTTGATTCTCTATAAACCTTGGGTGGTCTTGATAATCCCAACCACTCTTTTTCTGTATAAATCTTGGAGCAGGAGGGTCATTTTGTCTGGCCGTTTTCGACCAGTCAAAAATGTCCCCTCTTTGATAATCTGCTTTATCTCTGGCAAATTTGTTTTGTTTCGTAAAGATGATTTCCTTCTCTGCTTAATCTAAACTATATTGCAGTCTGCTTACATCATGTTTAAATTCATCACTGGTTTCAAATTTCACAACTGATGCCTCTACTTTAGCTAGCTCTTCTTCTAATGTATTTAATTCTCTCTTTCTCTCAGTCACTAACAACTCCATTAATTTTAAGGAACAGTTTCCTAGAATATCATTCCAATTCTTCATAAAAACCTCACTCTGACTTCCATAAGTGGGCTTTTTCATTATTCTCAAACCCCTAGGGACTCTTCCCACCTCACTATACTTTTCTAATGTCAATACATCATACCAGTTTTTCATTTCCTTTATAGATAATTTCTCTATCATATTTAATTGTGTATAGTAGTCGTCTTCAGTGTTTGCAACTACTGGACTTTCACTGATATCAGTAAATAAATTTCTGCATTTTTGCGATCTGGTGATCATTTTTTAGAGGAAGGCGTAGATATAGGTACCCCACATGGCACAAAGAGAGGTTTTGGCATAGAAGGGGCAAAAGAGGGGGGAGAAAAATCCCCAAAAAGAAGACGACCACTATTCCATTCGAGAGTGGGCCAAAAACAGGGGTCATTAATCTCTCAGGGAGAGAACTATGTTCGTCACAAACAACGCTTCTGAATAGGGGTCTCAAATTTGCACCTGACCAGCATGTAAACCGATTTGATTTATTTATAGATCTGAACAAATATGTCAGATCTCTCACTTTACGTCATTTTTTAAAACATCCAATGCCATCCACAATCAACCAGTAGGATAAAAAACCATTACTAGCCCTTCCCTCAAAGTTCTACCCAGTGGAGTCAAGGGGGAGCAATATTGACACCTTTTTTGAGTTCGTCAAGGATGACTTTAATAAATAAAAAATAAAGAATAGTAAATTCAATTCAAATCTGAGTTTAGGGGAAAAGAAAGCCTTGAATCATCTAAAAAAAGAGGATAGTCTGGTCATTAGAGGTGCGGATAAAGGAGGGGCTGTGGTTCTCCAGGAGAGAATGGAGTACCTCAAAGAAGCTTATAAGATATTAGATGACGAATCAACATATACGAAGCTCAGGGAGGACCCCACAGCAGCATTCAAGGAAGATTTATGAGTCTTACTATATAATGCTCAGCTTAACAAAGTAATTTGTAAAAAATAAATGGATTATTTATGGGTAGAACATCCCACTACGCCCATTTTTTATCATCTCCCTAAAGTCCATAGGAGCTTGTAGTCACCTCCAGGGAGGCCAATCATGTCTGGAGTTGATTCTTTGACTGCAAATCTCTCTCACTTTATTGATTTAAAATTGCAGCCTTTTGTTAAAGCCTTACCTTCCTACTTAAAGAACTCTACAAGTTTACTACAATGGTTGGACAAATACACGTGGTCAGTTGAGGACAGATGGCTGACTATCGATGTCCAAGCCCTCTACTCCTCCATCCCACATACCAAGGGAATGGAGGTAGTAAAATCATTTCTGATGGGTGACTTGGAGAAGTCCCAAGTAGAAACTAATTTTATTATGAACAGCATAGGTTTCATTCTAAAACATAATTATTTTCAATTTCAAGACTCCCCCTACCTCCAGCAGCAGGGGACTGCGATGGGAACTAAATTTGCCCCATCGTATGCGAACCTGCTGATGGGGGTGTGGGAGGAAACTTTCATCTATGTAACCGATTTTGAGAAAGAACATATCAAACTCTACCATAGATATATAGATGATTTGATCATCATATGGAAGGGAGATGAACAGAGTGTAGATCAGTTCATGAGCCATCTGCAAATGAATCCCTTCAATTTAAAGTTCACCTTCAGAACAGATCTTACTAAAATTGACTATTTGGATCTCAAGTTGGTGAGTGAAGTAGGAAAAGTAGTGAAGACATCCACTTTCTTTAAAGAAGTAGACGTGAACAATTTTATTCCAGTGTCAAGCTGCCACCATCCAATTTGGATAGATGGAGTTCCATTCTCGCAGTTCCTTAGGCTAAGAAAAAACTGCAGTGAATTCAGCGAATTCACAACACAAGCAGAAGTTCTCAAGGACAGATTTCTAGCACGAGGTTATAATCCAACCAAAGTAGAGGAGGCCTTGCAGAGAGCGAGTAATGTTACTAGAACCAGTCTCCTGGATCAAAACAGGATACAAAAAGATAAGAAGTTGAATAAGTGTAGACCCTTTATAACACAATTTAATAGGGAAAACAGATTAATTGCAAAGATTTTGGAAAAACATTAGCCTATTTTATTAAAAGACACTATACTTGGGCTATCATTACCTCCGAAACCGCAAATAGTATTTAAAAGGGCTAGTAATTTAAAGAATATCTTAGCCCCTAGTAGGTTACGTTCTAGGAGTGTAACAAAACAGTTAGAGAATGGTTCCTCCTTTTTGAAAACAAATGTTGGATGCTTCCCTTGCAACCACTGCATATGCTGCCAGCATATGGAAAAAACTTCCTTCTCATGGATTCATGAAGATGGGTTTAAGTATACTTTAAGAGAAAGAGTGAATTGCAACAGTGAATTCGTAATCTACAGAATTACATGTAGTTGCAATTTAATGTACGTCGCCAAAACTAAAAGAAATGTTAAACTCAGAATACAAGAGCACTTGCGAGGAATAAAGAACAAGGTCACCAATCACAGCTTGCCACGTCATTTTTCAGAGATACACAAATCTAATCCTAAACATTTGAAGTTCACAATTCTTGAATTAGTTAAATTGGGACCAAGGGGAGGGGATAGGGAACTTATGCTTTCTAGAAGAGAATATTTTTGGATTTTCACCCTGAATACCCTCTCTCCCAAAGGGCTCAATGAAAGCATAGACATTGTGTCATTTCTGTAAAAATGACTTCCTCACAGATAATAATGAAATCTTTATGTAGAATAGTCCAATATATATAAATATTACTAATTTATTCACACTATTTAAATTTTTTAATAAACATACTATAAAAACACTTTAGTACAATCAGATTAAGTTAGTTCACCAATATTAAGTAATTACCAGCCAATGAGTGGCTACCCATTTATGGTATATTCATTTATTATTATTTTTTAGCAATTATATAGTAGTTATGTTGAACACACTGAATTGTTGAAATAACTGAGTATGATTATAATTATAAGAATTATTTTCTGTTCTGTATGAAGTCTCTGCCTTGTATGAATTTAAGTGCAATTAGCTTGATGTCTTGTCGATCTAAAGTTTACCATGTGAGAATTAGAACTTGACTTTACAATAGAAGAAGTGTCCTACATGTTTTGTACATTGGGCTATGTAAAATTGCAGCCTTTTAATACGAATTTTCGGAATTAATGGGGTGGAACGCAGTTATTTTCGGTTTGCGTTCCACCTAGTATATGATCTCAATACAATTCCTCTTTTCTTTAGTATAAAAATTTTCATTTGCCACCAGGCATTCCTAGATATTGTGACATCATCATCTGACGGGGCTGCGGGGTGGTCCGGGCTCTGGGGGCGGCGCCGTGAGCTGGGGTCTCTGACACGAGCAACGCCGGAGACGCTAAGCCCGGCGCGCTGACGGAGTCCGTGGCATCAACGCGGTTCTCGTCAGGTGACCGATGGGGGCGCGGTTTGGCCATACTATACAGGCATACTATTCTTCCCTGTTCTGAAGGAGATAGAAATTTATTTCCGGGCATTTGATGCGTTCCTGCTGAAACGCATACCAGAATCATTAGTTCCTTACCAGCTGAAGTCATTTTCAGTCTCGTTTAACTTCAAATAGAGATTTTTGCCAATAGAATGTAGCATAAGAATTATCCCTATTTTACACAGGACATCTATGTTTATCAAACAGACCACTAAGCCTTGTTGTAGTAAATTTAAACATACGTTTTATTAGTCAGCAGTAATGCAAAATGCAGTTAATTAAGGGAAATTATGTAATCACACTAGGAGTTTAAATAGCAGCCAGGGTGAGAGGCATTTCATTCTGAAATTTCCACACCCATGGTTGCAAGTTAGGAGATCCTTTATGGTGAGTGCTTCTTTCTGATACATTTGTGTTTAAAGGCTGCAGTTAAATTATTATCTTAAAATGATTGTACTTATATGTTACAATAGTTGAATTATCTTTTATTTTAAGATACAACTGTGGGTCCTTTTGGAAGTTCCAGTTTATTAATAATTATCTTTACTCTGGATATACCTTTTGGTATGTATATATTTTCTGTATTCTTTGCTGAGGAAAATTGTAATAGCTGATACACCTTATGCAAACCAAATTATGTCCCCTTTTTTGCAGATGCTTCTGTATCTATATATATATATATATATATATATATATAAAAAAAAATCTTTTTCCAGTGCACTGAATCAGTACATGGTTTTAGGTATGTGCCTTTGGAGTACCTTTTTCATCTTTATTTTTATTGTTTTCAGTATACCCATAAATCTTTTTTTCTCAGCTAATCATATAGTACATGGCCCATTTTCACTCTATTTTGGCAGGGTGATCCAGTACTAAAGATTAAAAGGTTCTTCTTAGAGTCAAAGTGGGAAGCCACATTTAAGGTCCATGTTCCTTTTATATATGAAGAGCTTGCCTTTATATAAAGGTACTTTATTTCATTCCATTTATTCACAGCAGTTTTTTAGTTGAAGGAAGGCATAACCCCTCACAATGAGTCTTATTTTTACTTAGGTTGTTTTAAAAACATCTTTACTGCAGAACTATTGATGTAATATTTTGATCCTAACATTTTTGGTAGGTGCTCATTAATTTCATTTTTTTCACTTAATATTATATCCTAAGAATATCATTTTTTTCAAGAATTATAATCAGTTTCTCTATGTCCCCAAACAAGCTACCCCTGATGAAGTCAAATAGACGAAACGCGTTGGATTTATCAGCTACAAATCAGTAATCCAGTTGAGGATAACGCTCCCTTGTACCAAATTTACACCTTGTTAAGGTGAGGGAGTTCGTACATCCATATCACCTACTGGATATTTATGGAATCATAAAATAATTTGCTTTCATGTACAATAGTTCATAAGACCTTCTGTATAAGGCTTTTTATGAATTAATTTTCTTATTAAATAATTTTATTCTAATTGTTTGTTTGGGTGACTTTTTGGTGAGGGGTTATCCACTGTAGGAATCCAGAAAACCCCATCTTCTACAGTATAAGATATATCCATTTGGAAGGACTTCCGTTCAATCTATACAAGAACTTTAGCGCACTCAGGAATTGTTTTTTTCTGTTTATGTAAGTTTGAGATTTGGCAACGGAGATCTCACCTGTAGTGCTGCTCTTTTCCTTTAGGCGCAAGATAAGGATAATTTTTTTTGTGTTGTTTATATATATATATATATGTTAATTTATGAGTCAATGAGTAGTGATCTGCTCTTCAAGAACATGCATTTGTTCAGTGCAAATAAAACAAGCATTCACGGGACACATAAATTGTATTTGGCTTGCAATTTAAGTGCTTTTTTTACTATTAGCCATGCACCTTATTAATATTTATAGCTCTATAAAAAGAAACATAAAATATTTTAATGCATTATAAAATTATCTCAATTAGTTTCTCTTATCCTAAAAAACTAGAATGATGTCAGCTAAAATGGAAATATGACTAGTACTGTACTGTAAGCAGTAACACAGGCTCAGCAGATGCTGAACACAGATGTTATTGCCTGTAGGGAAAATGAGTCCTAAGCTCCAAGTTTGTACCAGTGGGGACATGATCAAGGCACAAAGCAAAATACCTTCAAGAAACATACAGTATGCCAAAGAAGCAATTGTGATTACAAGTAAAAGGGAAAACGTGTAACCCCTCTAATACATTTCAGTCATCAGCTTTACCCATGTATTTATCTTTGAGAAACATGTAAGTACATAAATAAAAAAATAGGTATGGGGAGCAAAACCTGTGTTGAATAGAAGTCACACCATGGGGTAAATTTAATAAGATGGGATTTCTATTTAAGATGGGATGTTGCCAATAGCAACCAATCAGATTTCAGGTATTATCTTCTAGAACAGGGGTGGGCAATTATTTCAGCTGGGGGGCCACTTAACACTTCCAGCGAATATTCGAGGGCCACACACAAAATACTCAAAAAGAGATCCCTTTTTACACATTACGGCAGACAGCGCCCCCATTTTTACACATTATGGCAGACAGTGTCCCTTTTTTACACATTACGGCAGACAGCGCCCTCGTTTTTATACATTACGGCAGACAGCGCCCCCGTTTTTACACATTACGGCAGACAGCGCCCCGGTTTTTACACATTACGGCAGACAGCGCCCCCATTTTTATACATTACGGCAGACAGCGCCCCCGTTTTTACACATTATGGCAGACAGTGTCCCCTTTTTACACATTACGGCAGACAGCGCCCTCGTTTTTATACATTACGGCAGACAGCGCCCCCGTTTTTACACATTACGGCAGACAGCGCCCCGGTTTTTACACATTACGGCAGACAGTCCCTACCCCCCTTTCACCCCCCTCCCCTAAACCCATATTGCAGTTTTTACTCCCCTCCCTCCCCACCCCTAAACCTATATGGCAGCTTAAGCAGTGATCCAGGGGCTGGCTGGACAGGGGGTTTACCTGTTTGTCACAGTGGCAGACGATCCCCGCTGTCCAATGATCTGTGCTGCTGCCGGCCGGAGTCACTGCTGATGTGGCCTCTCCTGCTCCCGCTCGGTGCCCGACGCTTCCTCTCCTCACTGGCCGCCGCTTCTCGGCAGCCGCTCCTGCTCACTGCAGTGCCTGCCCCCCGGGCCGCCCAGCGCATGATAACAGCTGACCCTGTGACGTGACCGGGATTTCCTCAGCGGCGCCGCGTCTGAGAGCAGTGCAATGACAAGCGGCATGTCGGGCCGCTTGTCATTGCACTCTGGTGGGGCACAGCGGGCCAGGCAGGATGGTCCGCGGGCCGCATCCGGCCCGCGGGCCGCCTGTTGCCCACCCCTAATCTAGAAGGTGCTAGATGAATGAGAAGTAGAATTTGATTGGTTGCCATGGGCAACATCCCATCTTAAATAGAACTCCCATCTTAGTAAATTTACCCCCATGACTTTATGTATCTCTCATCCAAAGCTACTACACATCACAGATACACCTGAGACTAACACTATCTTAGTGTGAGTGATGCCGTGGGCTGATGTCATGCACCAATAATCAGTACATCTGGCACCAACTGCCCTCTGACACATATAACTGTATTATTTAAAAACAGAGCTACTAGTAAAAGTGTGAGAAGTGTTCTGTTAAAAGCCCTTTTTTAAATGACATACTGCATGCGCTGTGAAATAAAGGATAGTCTCTGCACCACAGCTTCTTCAAATGCACCAAAAAATACTTGTATTTCAATTGCTCCCTAAAATATACAGCCTGCCCATCTATACTACCGGTCAAAAGTTTGGGGTCACTTAGAAATTTCCTTTTTTTGAAAGAAAAGCACTGTTTTTTTTAATGAAGATAACATTAAATTAATCAGAAATACACTCTATACATTGTTAATGTGGTAAATGACTATACTAGCTGCAAACGTCTGGTTTTCAATGGAATATCTACATAGGTATATAGAGGCGCATTTCCAGCAACCATCACTCCAGTGTTCTAATGGTACATTGTGTATGCTAATCGCGGTAGAAGACTAATGGATGATTAGAAAACCCTTGTGCAATTATGTTAGCACAGCTGAAAACGGGTTTGCTCGTTAGAGAAGCTATAAAACTGTCCTTCCTTTGAGCTAGTTGAGTATCTGGATCATCATATTTGTGGGTTTCGATTATACTCTCAAAATGGCAAGAAAAAGAGAACTTTTATGTGAAACTCGACAGTCTATTCTTGTTCTTAGAAATGAAGGCTATTCCATGCAAGACATTGCCAAGAAACTTAACATTTCCTACAATGGTGTGTACTACTCCCTTCAGAGAACAGCATAAGCAGGCTCTATCCAGAGTAGAAAGAGAAGTGGGAGGCCCCGGTGCACAACTGAGCAAGCAGACAAGTACATTAGTCTCTAGTTTGAGAAATAGACGCCTCACAGGTCCTCAACTGGCAGCTTCATTAAATGGTACCCGCAAAATGCCAGTGTCAACATCTACAGGGAAGAGGCGACTCTGGGATGCTGGCCTTCTAGGCAGAGTGGCAAAGAAAAAGCCATATCTGAGACTGAGCAATAAAAGGAAAAGATTAATATGGGCAAAAGAACACAGACATTGGACAGAGGAAGATTGGAAAAAAGTGTTATGGACAGACCAATTAAAGTTTGAGGTGTTTGGATCACATAGAACAGTTGTGAGATGCAGAACAAGTGAAAAGATGCTGGAAGAGTTACTGACGCCATCTGTCAAGCATGGTGGAGGTAATATGATGGTCTGGGGATGCTTTGGTGCTGGTAAAGAGGGAGATTTGTACAAGGTAAAAGGGATTTTGAATAAGGAAGGCTATCATTCCATTTTGCAATGCCATGCCATACCCTGCGCTCGATTGGAGCCAATTCCCTCCTAAAACAGGACAATGACCAAAAATACACCTCCAAATTATGCAAGAACTATTTAGGGAAGAAGCAGGCAGCTGGTATTCTGTTTGTAATGGAGTGGCCAGCGCAGTCACCAGATCTCAACCCCATTGAGCTGTTGTGGGAGCAGCCTGACCGTATGGTATGAAAGAAGTGCCCAAAAAGCCAATCCAACTTGTGGGAGGTGCTTCAGGAAGCGTGGGGTGAAATTTCTTCAGATTACCTCAACAAGTTAACAGCTAGAATGCCAAACATCTGCAATGCTGTAATTGCTGCAAAGGGAGCATTCTTTGATGAAAGCAAAGTTTGAAGAACAAAATTATTATTTCAAATAAAAATCAATATTTCTAACCTTGGCAATGTCTTGACTATATATTCTATTCATTTTGCAACTTATTTGATAAATAAAGGTGATTTTCCATGGAAAACACAAAATTGTCTGGGTGACCCCAAACTTTTGAACGGTAGTGTACGTCTGAAGGTCACACACACAGGGCCTCTAGCTCACATTACTGTATGCTGATTATTCACATTTAACCCCACTGCATTGACCACAGTTCAAATTATGCACATTAACCCCAATTTCAAATTAAGGGATCTATTTACTAAGCCTTGGAGAGAGATAAAGTGGGTGGAGATAAAGTACCAGCCAATCAGCTCCTAACTGACATGTTACAGACTGTGTTTTAAAAATGACTGCTAGGGGCTGGTTGGTTGGTATTTTATTTCTCTCCACTTAATCTCTCTCCAAGGCTTAGTACATAGACCCCTATGTCACACAGTGCCCCCATTTCCTATTGTGAGAAATTTTCTACCTGGGACTTGAAGGTGGGGGGAGTGGACAAGCATGAGGGGTGTGACCATGCCATGTTGTGAATAAAAAGCACCCTCTACAGATGCTGTAGTGATGAGGCACCACTGAAGGAGGTATTGCCACAACATCTTGGGGCTGTGGCTGCACCTCTTTGGCAATGATGAGCTTGGATACATTGTTAATCCATGGTTAATTTTAAATAATTAGCAAACTTTCCCACTGAGCTGATGAGTAGTACTCTGCTAGGCAACTGCATGGTGTTCAGCTTCATTAATGCCACTTGTGCTCCACTTGGAGGTATGCCAGAGACAACATTTCCAACATTGGTGCCTCTTTTGCACATCATTACCATTCTTTGTTTAAACTGTCACTATGCCTGAGCAACAGCAGCTCCTGAGCTAACTTTACACATACAGCAATATGCCTCAAATTAGCACCTGTGTACCCAGATTGTGAACCAAGGCCCTCATTCCGAGTTGTTCGCTCGGTATTTTTCATCGCATCGCAGTGAAAATCCGCTTAGTACGCATGCGCAATGTTCGCACTGCGACTGCGCCAAGTAACTTTACTATGAAGAAAGTTTTTTTACTCACGGCTTTTTCTTCGCTCCGGCGATCGTAATGTGATTGACAGGAAATGGGTGTTACTGGGCGGATACACGGCGTTTCAGGGGCGTGTGGCTGAAAACGCTACCGTTTCCGGAAAAAACGCAGGAGTGGCCGGGGAAACGGTGGGAGTGCCTGGGCGAACGCTGGGTGTGTTTGTGACGACAACCAGGAACGACAAGCACTGAAATGATCGCACAGGCAGAGTAAGTCTGGAGCTACTCTGAAACTGCTAACTCGTTTGTAATCGCAATATTGCGCGTACGTCGGTCGCAATTTTAAGAAGCTAAGATTCACTCCCAGTAGGCGGCGGCTTAGCGTGTGTAACTCTGCTACATTCGCCTTGCGAGCGAACAACTCGGAATGAGGGCCCAAGCTCACTGCTCTTGGGAGATATTGCAGTAAACAGCCTTGATGTGGACATAAGTCGCAAGCTGTTTTATGCACATGGTGTCAGAGTGTAAAAGTCATATTATAGTATAACACCTCTTTCACTAAAATAAACATTTTATTTTTTTTGTGTGGCTTGAATGGTTGCTGCCTTATGGTGCCTCGTGTGAGAGGATATGTATACCATCTTTATTACATGTGCCAATTTTACAGTATGTATTATAATTTTAGGTTTCCGAGAAACAAAAACTCCATCAAAGTACAACACTGAGGTTCAAAATGAGCCCCATTAAAAGTACAGAGGAACATATTACAGCATAGAGATGGCTTTTCTATGCATAAAAAGTAATGCATCTCTTTCTCCTTTATCTCAAAACTAGAACCCATCTGTACAAGCTTCTGGTCCTTCACAATCCCATTCCTCTTGCTCCACAGGCCAATCCATGCTGCTGGTGTTACTAATTTAGAGATGTGCACTTGAAATTTTTCGGGTTTTGTGTTTTGTGTTTTGGGTTCGACCGCGTTTTGGCAAAACCTCACCGAATTTTTTTTGTCGGATTCGGGTGTGTTTTGGATTCGGGTGTTTTTTTCAAAAAACACTAAAAAACAGCTTAAATCATAGAATTTAAGGGTCATTTTGATCCCAAAGTATTATTAACCTCAAAAACCATAATTTCCACTCATTTTCAGTCTATTCTGAACACCTCACACCTCACAATATTATTTTTAGTCCTAAAATTTGCACCGAGGTCGCTGGATGACTAAGCTAAGCGACCCTAGTGGCCGACACAAACACCTGGCCCATCTAGGAGTGGCACTGCAGTGTCAGGCAGGATGGCCCTTCCAAAAAATACTCCCCAAACAGCACATGACGCAAAGAAGAAAAAAAGAGGCGCAATGAGGTAGCTGTGTGAGTAAGCTAAGCGACCCTAGTGGCCGACACAAACACCTGGCCCATCTAGGAGTGGCACTGCAGTGTCACGCAGGATGGCCCTTCCAAAAAACACTCCCCAAACAGCACATGACGCAAAGAAAAAAAAAGAGGCGCAATGAGGTAGCTGTGTGAGTAAGATAAGCGACCCTAGTGGCCGACACAAACACCTGGCCCATCTAGAGTTGGCACTGCAGTGTCACGCAGGATGGCCCTTCCAAAAAACACTCCCCAAACAGCACATGACGCAAAGAAAAAAAGAGGCGCAATGAGGTAGCTGTGTGAGTAAGATAAGCGACCCTAGTGGCCGACACAAACACCTGGCCCATCTAGGAGTGGCACTGCAGTGTCACGCAGGATGGCCCTTCAAAAAAATACTCCCCAAACAGCACATGATGCAAAGAAAAATGAAAGAAAAAAGAGGTGCAAGATGGAATTGTCCTTGGGCCCTCCCACCCACCCTTATGTTGTATAAACAGGACATGCACACTTTAACCAATCCATCATTTCAGTGACAGGGTCTGCCACACGACTGTGACTGAAATGACGGGTTGTTTTGGACCCCCACCAAAAAAGAAGCAATTAATCTCTCCTTGCACAAACTGGCTCTACAGAGGCAAGATGTCCACCTCATCATCATCCTCCGATATATCACCGTGTACATCCCCCTCCTCACAGATTATCAATTCGTCCCCACTGGAATCCACCATCTCAGCTCCCTGTGTACTCTGTGGAGGCAATTGCTGCTGGTCAATGTCTCCACGGAGGAATTGATTATAATTAATTTTAATGAACATCATCTTCTCCACATTTTCTGGAAGTAACCTCGTACGCCGATTGCTGACAAGGTGAGCGGCGGCACTAAACACTCTTTCGGAGTACACACTTGTGGGAGGGCAACTTAGGTAGAATAAAGCCAGTTTGTGCAAGGGCCTCCAAATTGCCTCTTTTTCCTGCCAGTATAAGTACGGACTGTCTGACGTGCCTACTTGGATGCGGTCACTCATATAATCCTCCACCATTCTTTCAATGGGGAGAGAATCATATGCAGTGCCAGTAGACGACATGTCCGTAATCGTTGGCAGGTCCTTCAGTCCGGACCAGATGTCAGCATCAGCAGTCGCTCCAGACTGCCCTGCATCACCGCCAGCGGGTGGGCTCGGAATTCTGAGCCTTTTCCCCGCACCCCCAGTTGCGGGAGAATGTGAAGGAGGAGATGTTGACAGGTCGCGTTCCGCTTGACTTGACAATTTTCTCACCAGTAGGTCTTTGAACCCCAGCAGACTTGTGTGTGCCAGAAAGAGAGATCCAAGGTAGGTTTTAAATCTATTATCGAGCACGGTGGCCAAAATGTAGTGCTCTGATTTCAACAGATTGACCACCCGTGAATCCTTGTTAAGCGAATTAAGGGCTCCATCCACAAGTCCCACATGCCTAGCGGAATCGCTCTGTGTTAGCTCCTCCTTCAATGTCTCCAGCTTCTTCTGCAAAAGCCTGATGAGGGGAATTACCTGACTCAGGCTGGCAGTGTCTGAACTGACTTCACGTGTGGCAAGTTCAAAGGGCAGCAGAACCTTGCACAACGTTGAAATCATTCTCCACTGCGCTTGAGACAGGTGCATTCCACCTCCTATATCGTGCTCAATTGTATAGGCTTGAATGGCCTTTTGCTGCTCCTCCAACCTCTGAAGCATATATAGGGTTGAATTCCACCTCGTTACCACTTCTTGCTTCAGATGATGGCAGGGCAGGTTCAGGCGTTTTTGGTGGTGCTCCAGTCTTCTGTACGTGGTGCCTGTACGCCGAAAGTGTCCCGCAATTCTTCTGGCCACCGACAGCATCTCTTGCACGCCCCTCTCGTTTTTTAAATAATTCTGCACCACCAAATTCAAGGTATGTGCAAAACATGGGACGTGCTGGAATTTGCCCATATTTAATGCACACACAATATTGCTGGCATTGTCCGATGCCACAAATCCACAGGAGAGTCCAATTGGGGTAAGCCATTCCGCGATGATCTTCCTCAGTTGCCGTAAGAGGTTTTCAGCTGTGTGCGTATTCTGGAAACCGGTGATACAAAGCGTAGCCTGCCTAGGAAAGAGTTGGCGTTTGCGAGATGCTGCTACTGGTGCCGCCGCTGCTGTTCTTGCGGCGGGAGTCCATACATCTACCCAGTGGGCTGTCACAGTCATATAGTCCTGACCCTGCCCTGCTCCACTTGTCCACATGTCCGTGGTTAAGTGGACATTGGGTACAACTGCATTTTTTAGGACACTGGTGAGTCTTTTTCTGACGTCCGTGTACATTCTCGGTATCACCTGCCTAGAGAAGTGGAACCTAGATGGTATTTGGTAACGGGGGCACACTACCTCAAGAAATTGTCTAGTTCCCTGTGAACTAACGGCGGATACCGGACGCACGTCTAACACCAACATAGTTGTCAAGGCCTCAGTTATCCGCTTTGCAACAGGATGACTGCTGTGATATTTCATCTTCCTCGCAAAGGACTGTTGGACAGTCAATTGCTTGGTGGAAGTAGTAAAAGTGGGCTTACGACTTCCCCTCTGGGATGACCATCGACTCCCAGCAGCAACAACAGCAGCGCCAGCAGCAGTAGGCGTTACACGCAAGGATGCATCGGAGGAATCCCAGGCAGGAGAGGACTCGTCAGAATTGCCAGTGACATGGCCTGCAGGACTATTGGCATTCCTGGGGAAGGAGGAAATTGACACTGAGGGAGTTGGTGGGGTGGTTTGCGTGAGCTTGGTTACAAGAGGAAGGGATTTACTGGTCAGTGGACTGCTTCCGCTGTCGCCCAAAGTTTTTGAACTTGTCACTGACTTATTATGAATGCGCTGCAGGTGACGTATAAGGGAGGATGTTCCGAGGTAGTTAACTTCCTTACCCCTACTTATTACAGCTTGACAAAGGCAACACACGCAATGTTGTCCGCATTTCTGTTGAAATACTTCCACACCGAAGAGCTGATTTTTTTGGTATTTTCACCAGGCATGTCAATGGCCATATTCCTCCCACGGACAACAGGTGTCTCCCCGGGTGCCTGACTTAAACAAACCACCTCACCATCAGAATCCTCCTTGTCAATTTCCTCCCCAGCGCCAGCAACACCCATATCCTCCTCATCCTGGTGTACTTCAACACTGACATCTTCAATCTGACTATCAGGAACTGGACTGCGGGTGCTCCTTCCAGCACTTGCAGGGGGCGTGCAAATGGTGGAAGGCGCATGCTCTTCACGTCCAGTGTTGGGAAGGTCAGGCATCGCAACCGACACAATTGGACTCTCCTTGTGGATTTGGGATTTCGAAGAACGCACAGTTCTTTGCTGTGCTTTTGCCAGCTTGAGTCTTTTCATTTTTCTAGCGAGAGGCTGAGTGCTTCCATCCTCATGTGAAGCTGAACCACTAGCCATGAACATAGGCCAGGGCCTCAGCCGTTCCTTGCCACTCCGTGTGGTAAATGGCATATTGGCAAGTTTACGCTTCTCCTCCGACAATTTTATTTTAGATTTTTGAGTCCTTTTTTTACTGATATTTGGTGTTTTGGATTTTACATGCTCTGTACTATGACATTGGGCATCGGCCTTGTCAGACGACGTTGCTGGCATTTCATCATCTCGGCCATGACTAGTGGCAGCAGCTTCAGCACGAGGTGGAAGTCGATCTTGATCTTTCCCTATTTTTGGAACCTCAACATTTTTGTTCTCCATATTTTAATAGGCACAACTAAAAGGCACCTCAGGTAAACAATGGAGATGGATGGATACTAGTATACTTATGGATGACGAGCGACTGCCGACACAGAGGTAGCTACAGCCGTGGACTACCGTACTGTGTCTGCTGCTAATATAGACTGGATGATAATGAGATAAAATTAAAATATATATATATATATATCACACTAGTACTGCAGCCGGACAGGTATATATTATGTAATGACGGACCTGCTGGACACTGTCTTTCAGACTCAGCACTGCAGACTCCTAAAGTAAGCTACTAGTATCAAGAAGACAGAAAAAAAAAACCACGGGTAGGTGGTATACAATTATGGATGGACGAGCGACTGCCGACACAGAGGTAGCTACAGCCGTGGACTACCGTACTGTGTCTGCTGCTAATATAGACTGGATGATAATGAGATAAAATTAAAATATATATATATATCACACTAGTACTGCAGCCGGACAGGTATATATTATGTAATGACGGACCTGCTGGACACTGTCTGTCAGCACTGCAGACTCCTAAAGTAAGCTACTAGTATCAAGAAGATAAAAAAAAAAACCACGGGTAGGTGGTATACAATTATGGATGGACGAGCGACTGCCGACACAGAGGTAGCTACAGCCGTGGACTACCGTACTGTGTCTGCTGCTAATATAGACTGGATGATAATGAGATAAAATTAAAATATATATATATATCACACTAGTACTGCAGCCGGACAGGTATATATTATGTAATGACGGACCTGCTGGACACTGTCTGTCAGACTCAGCACTACAGACTCCTAAAGTAAGCTACTAGTATCAAGAAGATAGAAAAAAAAAAACCACGGGTAGGTGGTATACAATTATGGATGGACGAGCGACTGCCGACACAGAGGTAGCTACAGCCGTGGACTACCGTACTGTGTCTGCTGCTAATATAGACTGGATGATAATGAGATAAAATTAAAATATATATATATATATCACACTAGTACTGCAGCCGGACAGGTATATATTATGTAATGACGGACCTGCTGGACACTGTCTGTCAGCACTGCAAACTCCTAAAGTAAGCTACTAGTATCAAGAAGATAGAAAAAAAAAAAACACAGGTAGGTGGTATACAATTATGGATGGACGAGCGACTGCCGACACAGAGGTAGCTACAGCCGTGGACTACCGTACTGTGTCTGCTGCTAATATAGACTGGATGATAATGAGATAAAATTAAAATATATATATATATCACACTAGTACTGCAGCCGGACAGGTATATATTATGTAATGACGGACCTGCTGGACACTGTCTGTCAGACTCAGCACTGCAGACTCCTAAAGTAAGCTACTAGTATCAAGAAGATAGAAAAAAAAAACCCATGGGTAGGTGGTATACAATTATGGATGGACGAGCGACTGCCGACACAGAGGTAGCTACAGCCGTGGACTACCGTACTGTGTCTGCTGCTAATATAGACTGGATGATAATGAGATAAAATTAAAATATATATATATCACACTAGTACTGCAGCCGGACAGGTATATATTATGTAATGACGGACCTGCTGGACACTGTCTGCAGAATGCGTTTATAAAAACACCACACGACGAGTGTTTAACTTTTTCAGGCAGACAATCACAATATACTGGTGGTCAGCAGACAATCACAATACTGGTGGTCAGTGGTCACTGGTCAGTCACACTGGCAGTGGCACTCTGGCAGCAAAAGTGTGCACTGTACTTAAAATATGTACTCCTGCTATAACTGCTCCCCAGTCTCCCCCACAATTAAGCTGTGTGAGCAGTGAGCACTCAGCACAGTCAGATAATGATATACAGTATTACATATGATGCAGCACACTGGGCTGAGCACAGATATGGTATGTGACTGTGTCACACTGTGTATCGTTTTTTTTCAGGCAGAGAACGGATTAATTAAACTGGTGGTCACTGGTCACACTATCAGCAGCAAGTAGTACTCCTCCTAATAATATGCTCCCCAAAATTTGTGTCTCTTTCTAGTACTCTAGTCTAAACGGAGAGGACGCCAGCCATGTCCTCTCCCTATCAATCTCAATGCACGTGTGAAAATGGCGGCGACGCGCGGCTCCTTATATAGAATCCGAGTCTCGCGATAGAATACGAGCCTCGCGAGAATCCGACAGCGGGATGATGACGTTCGGGCGCGCTCGGGTTAACCGAGCAAGGCGGGAAGATCCGAGTCGCTCGGCCCCGTGTAAAAAAACCTGAAGTTCGGGCGGGTTCGGATTCCGAGGAACCGAACCCGCTCATCTCTAGTTACTATTTGTAAATGACCTCTTCTGAGTATCTGAGTATTATGTTTTAGTAGTGACACGTGCACCTTCAAATATTTGTAGCTTTTCTAGGAATGATCATATTCATCTTAGATTTTCTTCTTCACTCATCAAACTGTGCTTGTTCACTAGTTTTCCCTGTCATCTGCTAACTAGTGTTGCTCTCCTGGGTGGATAGACTTATGGTTACTCTAAGTTGGACCCAAATACCCTTGCAGAAGTCTTCGGTGAATTCCATAGTTCCTATTAAAATCCACAATAAAGTTATCCAATGCAAACCCCTATAGGCATATAGCACTACTTTTGATTGCATTATATTCACAGACAAGCAAAAACTTAACTAATGAACCCATGAGATAGATAATATCAAATCTTTGTAGAATTCTTCCAATTTCTATTTACAGTACCTGTTAATATAAATCCACACTGGTCTTTACTAATTCCTTATTCTCACAGACACTCCATGGAAACAATCTATTTACAATAAAGGTAGCGCATGAAAGAGAACAATGGGATCTTATGAACTGAAACTACCCATATACAAATGCCATAGATTACATCTGCAATAGACAACTCAACGCAAGTTATTCTGGATCCAGTTGCACAGGGTGATACCTGCACGTACAACTAGTACAAACCCATTTAATTGACCTAACCCAAAAGAAAATATCACTATGTACAGATGTATCCTCTCAACGCACCAGGTCCCAGGTGACTTGGATCCACCTAGCATCTTTCACACTCAAAATGTGCATCTTATTCTATGTGGTGTTTCCACATCCTAAGAGTACTTAGCCAAACCGGGTATTTTAGTTATTAAATTATATTATTTGTTGAGATATTGTGTCAATTTTATTTTCACTTTCATGTTAAAGGTTATTATGTGTAAATAAAGCTGAAAAAATGATTTGATTTATTATATTTTTTAGGGTGAGATGTGACAAAAGGTAATTATTTTGATAGGGTGTGATGATTTTCTGTAGGCAATGTAGGAAAAGAAATAATTGACTGCAAGTTATGTTCATTAATACAGGAAAATGTATACTTCATTATTTTTTTAATTTTGTTAATTGGATTATTGAAGTACTTTGTACATTTAGGTAACTGTTGCATTTTAATTGCTGTTTTGTTGTAACAAGCTCAAGAATTGTAGTAATCATAAAAGGAAAGAACCTATATGGAATTTGCCAAGAGCAACATTACAGCTTAAAAGCCCATTTGACTTGCTACTAATTGTGTTTTCTACAAACGTGTCCAATAACAGCTTGATTATATCACAGTAGTTCTGAGCCTGACTTACTTGCTCTTTAAATTGTATTCTGGAATAAAATAATTAAGTTTGTTGTTTCAGATATAGCTGCACATTTGAATAATATTTTTAAAACATATTTCATCATATCTTGTCATGCTATATTCTGCAAAAGTTACAACTAAGGGGCTAATTCAGACTGGATCCTGTTATCCTTGTTATCCTGTTTGCGAAAAAAATATAAACTGCACATAGCATAGGTGGCGGGGACAAGGATTGGGAGACCAACAGCATCACCAGCAGCAGCCCTCCTCCTTCACAAAGGTAAAAGCCACCGCTGATCCTCACTGAATTAGGCCCAATGTCACATATTATTACAGGGGGAGGCATATGATATGCCGGCTGTCAGGATCCCGTTGCTCACCATACTGGCGCTAGAATCCCGGCAGCCGGCATCCTGACAACTATTCTCCCTCTTGGGGTGTCCATGACACCCCTTGGAGGAGAATATGCGCGCCACCGTGCCCGCAGCATGGCGAGCGCAGCGAGCCGGCAAGGGACGCTTTTGCACTCACCCTGCTGCCTGCGTGCCGGCTGTCGGGATCCCAGCGCCGGTATGCTGGGCGCCGGGATCCCAAGTGCCGACATAACATAGTAGACCCATTACAGGGGCTGTGCAAGGAGGGGAACAAGGTCATACTCTACACCAAAGTATGGGAGTGATACTGCCGGCCACAGGTACCAGGCTGTATCTGGTACAGTAAGACCTCTCAGCAGAGACAGAGACACATAGCCTAACGGGAAGCACTGGAACAATGGGTATAGAGTTGGCAAGGCCCAGAGGCAGGCAGAGTCTGGGCCCACAAGTAAAATATAACTGGGGAGCACTTACAAAAACAGAATGGAACAGGGGACAGGGGCCTGCCAAAAAAACCCTAATTCTGTGGCCCACTACAGCAGAATACAGGGGCTGCAATCCCAACCCAGGTTACAGCAGGTAGGTGCACAATAAGCACACGGGGAAGGGGGCCAGTGGGTAAAATATTGCCAAACAGGGGGCTCTGCCAGGGCGTTGTGAGAGGAAGGACTAACCACATCCAGGACCTACCTGAGTGATTGAGATAATAGAAGAGGTACCTGCGGGTTACTGCTGGCAGATGGGGACAGCGCCACTTCTGCTGGGTAGTCTGCATCAGAAAGCTGGTGTAGTGGTTTAGGAGGGCTCACCTGCTGTTAAAGGGTCTCGTCTCTTGGCGCTGATAAAGGCACCGCACCTGAGCAGGTCCCCCCTTTGGTTCGAGGCTGCATCTTTCAAGTACGTAAAAGCTGCAGGGGTGTCTCCTGACTCTGTGGACCTTGTCCTCCCATATACGGTGAGTCTCAACAGGCATGTGGCAGCGGACTGGGATCCGCGCAGTGTGTCCAGTGTCAGAATAGCTCGGGAGCAACAGAAATCCTGGGTCTTGCGAGACTCAAATCACCTCTCTCACAGTTATACTAGTCCATGTTAATGACATCCATGCTTTAGCATTAACTCAAAAAGTAAAACAATATGTGAGTAAAGAAAACAGAGAAAAGAAGGAGAGAGAGAGAGAAAGAAAGAGAGAGCGAGAGAGAAAGCATGCACAGATACATTTTTCATATACAATTATTGCATCCTACATGTACAGCTATAGTTGCAATAAATGCAAATGCTGCATTGTGTATGTCTATAACCATTAGAGGTCCCAAGTTAAAACTTTTGCTATATTTGGAGGTTAAGATAATCAAATGAATGTGTCACAGTCAGGTTCATGATGACAGAAATCGACACAGGGAGTCCAATGGAGAACAAGTATTTCATAGATATTGTCCTGGATAATACACAAGTTACAAATCTCTGGACTGCCTCCTGGCATTACAAGTCAGTACCTATAGTATCCATATAAGTATGGTGAACCTGTATTACCTAGGGCCAGTGTAAGTGCCCCTTGGGTCTTTGGTTGAAAATAATCAGAGGCCTATTGTAAGAAGTGAAGAAGCTGTGACTATTGCTGCGTGGGTGTGGTCAGGGCAATGTGGGCATGTATATCCTTACCCTACCTGCTGTCAAAGTTGAAAAAATATTGCAGTACACATATCATGTACAAACCACACACACATGCCCGCTGCGCGTGCACTTGTTCCGCCATGATTGCACATATCCGCAATTTGCGTATGGTTGCACCCGCGGTCCTGCGCATTAGAGCGTGGTATGAGTAATTACAGTGGAATTTGTACTCTCATGGAAAAGCCACAAAGACATATCATAGATCTAATATATATATATTGTAAAAATCCCACACTGTCTGCTTTTTCTTCTAAATAGCATGAAGATCAGTCACACATAAATTAAAACTCCCAGAGACTAAAATACAATGGCCTTATTTACACTAAGTTTTGAAATTCTATGAAGAAGGCAAACACCTTTGTTTACTAGGATAGCCGAGATTCTATTTTAAACAATGAGTACTGTATTGTCATTGTCTCACCTGAAGGCAAAAACAAACGAAGAGACAATACACAGGAACCAACGCTGTTAGAAAATCAATTAACAATAGCTAACCAAAACACAAAACCAAACAGTTAGAAATCTAAGATATTAACATTCATAGTCAAAACTCATGGAGATGTATGTGTTTGTATATATATATATATATATATATATATATATATAATTCCTAACAAATTGTAATAGCAGGAGTATGTGTGTATGTGTGTATGTCTATATATATATATATATATATATATATATATATATGAGAGTATATGGATATATGTGGATATATGTATATCTTGAGGATTGAAATAGATAATCATATCATGTGTGGGATCATATTGTTCAGAGTCACGTAAACATTAGTCTGGTGGGAATAAGAACATGATTATATATTACTTCATTAAGTTATTAATAATACCAGATTTATGTATGATTAATGTGATGGGTTTAACTGGTCATGGGGCGGGAACTCAGATGTAAACAACAGAAACCACATCTCAAGTCCTAGCCATCGCCCACTTCTTGAGCTGACCAATGGTCCCCGGTGCACAGGATATGTCCCACCCCCGAACCAATGGAAGAAGAGCACACAGTGTCTATTGTATTATGTTTTGATCTACTGAATAAAGAGCGAGCTGCAGGCCAGGTCACTATCACAAGACTCTCAATGGTTTCAACCTGAATAGCGGAGGACCGGACCGGGAAGCGCAAGCGAATATTCTCACGTATGTACATTGACTGTAGCCATTTACTCTGTTGTATTGTAGTGTATAAATTGTATTGTTATCCCCTTCCAGATATATACGCTGAGGTGTCGGATCCCAGTTTTTAACTACAAATCGGTGTTGTGTCCTCTTTTCCCTGCTAGGGTTTAAAGCGTATTACATTACCTAACTGTATAAGGTTTAAAAGTGTACTGATAAGGTGTGTACACACTGCGGGTACTTTGTACCGTCAGCATTACATAAGGTTTAAGGTGTAACATCATTGCAGTACTTTGCTGCATAAGGTTTAGAGTGTAATAGTATCATTGCATTGCAATATTAACAAGGTTTAAAGTATATCAAGAGTGTGTGCGCACTGTGTGTACTTTCTACCCCCAGTGCGGCGTTTGTACGCTAAGTCCGTACAAGGTACGGGACTCTGTGCGCAAATAGCGTACAAATTACGTAGCGTGTGTATTAAGTCTAGCGGCTGCAGCGGCTTCATGGTAAAAGTGTGTTTAAAGGTATAGCTTTATGGTTTAAGATAATATCGACATTATCACTGCTAGAGGGCGGGGTGCATCAAAATAAAAAAATGCAGTGTTTGGAGGTTTGTCAGCATTGCACACCTGAACCAAGCTCCAGAATGCGATACATTCTAGAGCTTGGAACCAGTAGGCAAAGCCATCTGAAAATGGCATTGCCTAATATAAGCCTATGGGCTTATTTTCACAAATTGCACTGTGAGGGATTCAGTTGCATCCTTCACAGCATCCCCCTGTGGTGCACGCATCATCCGAAGTATGCACAGTGACATAAACTTGGAAGTCCTCGTATCAGGAGAGTTGTCTTTTCCAATTTTTTTTTTCAAGCATATGGTGTTACTAAATGCCACATGCTTGCGATGAGTGGTGGGATGTGCCGCATGCAAAGTGCGATGCTTGATCCATCCCTCCCCAATGTCTCTATGTATTTAAAACTAGACAAATTGCATCATATTTTGAGAAAAATAAAAACTATTTTATACATATTTTATATGACTGACCATGTGGACATCTTGGTTGTCTGTCATCATCATCTTGTCATAATGGTGGGGCTGTATTTCTATCTGGTCCATTAATATTCTACACCTTGTACGCCAATTATTTATCTTGGTACTTGCTTGCTGCTGCACACAAAGCCAATACTAGATTTGAGATGTTGTAGTGGTCACATAGGAGTAGTTGAACTCACTGGTTCCAGCAGCTGGACTTGGATGATATTCTAGTAGATGTTCAAAACAACTCCATCCTTGTGGGGAAAGCTTCTAAAAAGAGACAAGTAGAAGTGTTGACCATAATAACCAACCAGATTCTAGTTTTCACTTTATAGAATGTACAAGAAAAATAATTGGTTGCTATGGGCAAAAGCTCCACATGTCCTCTTTAGAATGTTTGATAAATGTCCACCTCAGTGTGATGGCACTCCTTTGTATTATTGCAAAATATCTCACTATACTCACACAGATTTACAACTATTTTACATTGTTGAGAAGATGATTATGCTGGAGTTTGTGAACAGAGCAAAAGTAAAGTTAATCCATCTCTGTCATCTACAAGCCACCTACTGTAGCTTGCATTCAGTAATGAAAGCCTTGATCTGCATACTCTTCACATTGTAATCTGCAAAAGAATTCACTCTCAGTATCATGATGTTGAGATCCATGTGCTTTACACACACTGGTATGGCCGAATTAACAATAAGGTGGGAGGAGCTGCAGCTCCAGGCCCCCCATTAAAATTAGGTCCACAGGAAGAGACTGCCAACTTTGACAGGATAAAACTTTTCCTGTCATAGACTGCCAGCAGCCGTCCTCCCTGACACCACCTCCTCTAACCATAGCACTCTCACCTGCCAGCGAGATCAGATGCATAGCTGTGCAGGCAATGCAATGGCCATCTCTCCCCTCTCCAGACTTCACTCTCTCCTTCACTCGGGTCCTGGGCCTGACACTCACAAGCTCCACCCCCCCAGACTATAGTACACCAGGCAGGAGCTGCTGCTGCTGCTGTTGCTTCATGTTGCCTGGTAACTTCTATAATGGTTCCATGATGAGTAAAAGCAATGTATGATTAATGTGTGTGTGTGTGTGTGTGTGTGTGTGTGTGTGTGTGTGTGTGTGTATTTATGTGTGTATGTATGTATGTTTGTATATTTGTGTGTATGGTATGTATGTTTGTGAGGTGTGTGTGTGTGTGGGGGTAAATGTATCAATGTACTCTGGGATGTAGAAATTGTTCATTGATTGGGTTACTGTGTTATATGTAGAGGGAAGTTAATGGGTGCTGCTGTGAGAGTGTAGTAATGGGTGCTGCTGTTTGAGTGTAGTAATGGGTGCTGTTTGAGTGTAGTAATGGGTGCTGCTGTTTGAGTGTAGTAATGGGTGCTGCTGAGTCAGTGTAGTAATAAGTGCTGGTGTGTGAGTGTAGTAAGGGGTGCTGTGGTGTGAGGGTTATGGGAGCTGATAGGGTGGATGAAAGTGCTAATGGCTGCTGGGAGGAGAGATTGATAATAAATTGGGGAGAATGGGTTGATTGATAACGGGTAGGTGCTTGAGTAATGGGCACTTGGATAGGAAAAGGTCTGCAGATGTAGTGTAGGGGAAATTGGTTAATGGGTACTGGCAGGATGGGTGAAAGGGTTGCTGGGGGTAAATGTGAGTTGTTAATGCAGATGGAGATGAATAGTCATATTGGGATAATTCAGTTGTTTGTGGGAGTTTACCTCCTTTCTAAAGCTGTTTGTTTTGCCAATGGTTAGGCCATATTAAGTTTTTGTAAAACATTCATGTTGGTTAGACATTCCTGTACATATTTATAGTATAGAACTGGAAGCAGAGAGCATTGGCACTCCAGGGACTGGTACATTGTAGAGAACATACTTGTCGCCACAACATCCAAAGTCACCACAAGGCACCATATTTCACCACTTGACACCCCAAGTCACCACCAAGACACCAATATTCATCACATGACACCCCATGTCACCACCAAGACACCACATGACACCCCATGTTACCACCAAGACTTCCCATGTCATCACAAGACTTGTTGGTTACAAGTAGTATTTGTACATAAAGTTCTCACTACGGGGTCTAGATCTAATATCTTCTTTGTATAGCTATTAATAAGGTTAGGTATCACTGACCTGGTTTGGAAGTGTTGTGGACTCGGGGTTTCTTCCGGTGACCGGGAAGAGGAACCGCTACTGGGTCGCAGTAGAGATGGCCGGATGTAGGTCTTCCTCATACAGGATTAGGACGGTAGGCAGGAGGCACGGGTGGATGCTTGAAGGTTTCCTGAAAAACAAGAATTGTAAAGGTGCTGGTGAATTGGTGGAGAGTACCAAAAGCTTACTGTGAACGATGTTGAGGTGCTGGAGGCACTGAGGTGCTAGAGGCACTGAAATGCTAGAGGTACTGAGGTGTTTGAAGGCGCTGAGGCGCTTAGAGACGTTGAGGTGCTTGGAGGCACGATGGTGCTGGAGGTACGGAGGTGCTGAGGCATGGAGGTGCTGAAGGCACGGAGGTGCTGGAGGCACAGAGGTGCTGGAGGCATGGAGGTGCTGAGTGCTGAGGCACGGAGGTGCTGGAGGCACGGAGGTGCTGAGTGCTGAGGCACGGAGGTGCTGAGTGCTGAGGCACGGAGGTGCTGAGTGCTGAGGCACGGAGGTGCTGAGGCATGGAGGTGCTGAGTGCTGAGGCACGGAGGTGCTGGAGGCACGGAGTGCTGGAAGCACAGGAGCTCTGGAGATCACTGGTACGGTAGTAGCGATGATACTCAGGCGCCGGAGCTCTGCCCGGCATCTGGATTAGTACTTCCCGCCAGCCCCTGATTGGAGAGGCGCTGATGACGTCACCCGTCCCCGGAGACGTCGGACGCGCCAGCGACGTCCACCCTATGGACGCCAGACGGAGCGCCGGGCGACAGAAACCGCCAGCGGGGACGGCCGCCCGGGCAGCCAGCAGCCTCGGAGGGACAAGCCCGGCGGCCACGGCGGGGATCTGACAGTATCCCCTCCTCTAGGAGTGGCCCCTGGACACTTCCCCGGTTTTGTAGGATGTCTAGAATGGAAAATCCGGACTAGTCGAGTAGCCGAGACCTCAGAAGCCTTTATCCAACTTCTCTCCTCCGGACCGTACCCTTTCCATTCCACCAGATATTGCTGATTCTTGTGAAGGTAACGAGAGTCCAGAATTGTTTTGATCTCGAAGTCTGTTCCTGTTTCAGCTTCCACCGAGGTGGAACTAGAGGATTTTGAATGAAAACGATTAAGGACAAGAGGGCGAAGAAGAGAAACATGGAAGGCATTTGGAATACGCAGTTGAGAAGGTAAACCCAACTTACAGACCACAGAATTCTGGACTTGTAGCACAGGGTAAGGACCGATGAATCTTGGAGCAAACTTCATAGTGGGCACCTTTAAGCGGAGATTACGTGTGGACAGCCATACCCTATCACCAACCTTGTATTGAGGAGCGGCTCGTTGTTTCTTATCGGCGTAGAACTTGTATCGGACAGAGACTTTTTTAAGACTAGCATGTATCCCACGCCAAATTCGTCCGAAGTGTAGTAGAGTGGACGTTACAGCTGGAACCTCTTCTATCGGAAGACTTGGTAATTCCGGAACACGTGGATGGAACCCATAGTTGACGAAGAATGTAGATTCACCAGTGGAAGAATGAAATGAATGGTTATGGGCAAACTCCGCCGAAGGTAACAACTCCACCCAGCTGTCCTGTGAAGGGGAGAGATAAAGACGAAGGAACGTCTCTAGATCTTGATTGACTCGTTCCGTTTGTCCATTCGTTTGGGGATGATAAGCGGATGAAAACTTAAGTTTAATCTGTAAGGCCGAGCAGAGGGCTTTCCAAAACCTCGCGGTAAACTGTACCCCACGATCAGAGACTATTTCCTGAGGCAACCCGTGCAACCGAAAATGTTCTCTGATGAATAGTAGAGCTAGTTTCGGAGCTGTCGGTAGACCAGTCAATGGAACGAAGTGTGCCATCTTCGAAAAATGGTCGACGATCACCCAGACGGTGTTGCAACCTTTGGAACAGGGCAAGTCAGTGATGAAATCCATGGAAATGTGAGTCCAGGGTCTCACAGGGATAGGTAGAGGACGAAGCAACCCAGCAGGAGGCAGGCGTGGAGATTTATGTTGTGTACACTGTGGACAAGAATTAACGTAATCCTGTACATCTTTCCTCATGGTGTCCCACCAGTAAGACCTTTGCAGAAACTTGTACATCTTCTGGACACCGGGATGACCGGAAAACTTGGAGTTATGGGCCCACTGTAGAATTCTTGGCCGAAATCTAGCTGGTACGGACATTTTTCCAGGAGGAGGAGCTGGAGTAGTTAAAGCAGCGGAGACAGAAATTGGATTTAGAATTAAACTCCGCTCGAAAGATTCATCCTCGTCTGTGGAAATCTGTGAACGGGACAGCGCATCCGCTTTAGTATTGAGAGTCCCGGCCCGGTACTTGATAACAAAAGAAAATCGAGTAAAGAAAAGTGCCCATCTCGCTTGGCGAGGATTCAAGCATTGTGCGGATTTGATATACAACAAATTTTTGTGATCCGTGTAAATAGTAAACACATGTTTAGCCACCTCCAAGAGATATCTCTACTCTTCCAAGGCGGATTTAATTGCCAAAAGTTCCTGGTCTCCAATAGTGTAATTTCGTTCGGCCGGAGAGAATTTCCGAGAGTTGAAGCCACACGGATATAATTTCTTATCAGAGGAGTACTGAGAGAGAACGGCCCCAACTCCAACTGAAGATGCGTCAACCTCTAGGAAGAAAGGTTCATCGAAATTTGGTTGTTGGAGAACTGGAGAGGACATGAAAGCTAACTTCAAGTGGGAAAAGGCCTCAATGGCTTCGGGAGGCCACAAATTGGGATTAGAGCCCTTTCTCGTCAAGACAGAAATGGGTGCAACAATGGTGGAGAAACCTCTAACGAATTTCCTGTAGTAATTCGCAAAGCCCAGGAATCTTTGTATTGCTTTTAAAGAGAGAGGCTGAGTCCAGTCACGAATGGCAGAGAGCTTCTCCGGATCCATGCGAAGCTCCATCCCCGAGATGATATAACCGAGGAACGGAATTGATGTTACTTCGAAGGTACATTTGGAGAGCTTAGCATAGAGATGATTCTTTCGTAAACGGTGGAGCACTTCTTTGACTTGAGTCCTGTGTTCAACAAGATTTTTGGAAAAAATCAGTATGTCGTCCAAATATACCACAACACTTTGCTATAACATGTCTCGGAAGATTTCATTGACGAATCCCTGGAAAACAGCAGGAGCATTACTAAGGCCAAACGGCATCACCAGGTATTCGTAATGCCCATCCCGGGTATTGAAGGCGGTCTTCCATTCATCCCCTTCTCGGATGCGTATAAGATTATATGCTCCCCTCAAGTCGAGTTTGGAGAAAACGCGGGCGCCACGAACCCTATCAAATAACTCTGTGATTAGTGGCAAGGGGTATTTATTCTTGATGGTGATATCGTTTAAGCCGCGGTAGTCGATACATGGTCTCAACCCCCCGTCTTTCTTCTTCACGAAAAAGAAGCCCGCTCCAGCAGGGGAGGAAGAGGAGCGAATGAATCCCTTAAGCAGATTGGACTTAATATAGTCCGACATAGCTTGAGTCTCGGGAAGTGACAGGGGATATGTGCGACCACGAGGTGGCGTCTTCCCTGGGACAAGGTCAATAGGGCAGTCCCAAGGCCTATGAGGTGGTAACAGATCAGCTGCCTGTTCCGAAAACACATCTTTGAACCCTTGATACGCCTCCGGAATATGCTCTTCATCCGTCTTAGAAGAGACACGGAGCGGACAAACGGGAGTGAGACAGTTAGTGTGACAAAAGGAACTCCAAGACAGAATTTGAGAAGACTTCCAGTCAATGTGGGGATTATGAATTTTAAGCCAAGGCATTCCAAGGACCAGATCGTGATGCATTTCTGGAATCACCAAGAGTTCCAGACTTTCTTGATGTAGAGCCACGACCTGCAGCTTAACTGGCTCCGTGCGCCACATTATGAGACCCTTGGAAATCCTAGTACCGTTGATAGCCGTCAACGAAATAGGCCGCTCGATAGGCCGTAACTCTAAATCCATGCTTTGGACACAGGAGGAAGAAACGAAGTTCCCCGCAGCTCCGGAATCCAACAGGGCTTCACAAGACTTGGAGACTGAATTGGTGATTAAAGTTACAGGAAGCAAACAGTCCAAAATTGGAGAAGATTTAGTCGTGACCCCCAGCTTGACTCCTTCGGAACAAGCTAGGCCTGCCCATTTCCCAGACGGGATTTACAAAACTTGAGGAAATGATCTGCGGCTCCACAGTAAAGGCAAAGTTTACCCTCACGACGACGCTGACGTTCTTCCGGAGACAGTCGGGATCGGTTAATTTGCATGGGTTCGTCCAAACTAGGCACAGCCACCGGTCTAGGAGTAGGATTCCGGAACCTGGAACGATCTGAATGGCTACGTTCTCTTCCACGCTCCTGCATCTGAAGATCCACCTTGACGCAAAGGGAAATCAACTCTACTAATGGATCCGGCAGATCCCTTGTGACCAACTCATCTTTCAGCCGGTCGGAAAGACCGTTCCAGAAGGCAGCCCTCAAAGCGTCATTATTCCAGCGCAATTCAGAGGCAATGGTCTGGAAATGAACCACGTACTGACCCACGGAACGGGAGCCCTGACGAACACGGAGCAAGTCGGAAGAAGCAGTGGTCATCCTGCCGGCTCGTCGAAGATTCTTCGAAAGGACGTGATGAAGTTGGTGTAGTTGGAAACCACGGGATCAGATCGTTCCCATAACGACACCCAATCCAACGCTGACCCTTCAAGCAGGGAAATGATATACGCTACCTTAGAGCGATCCGTAGGGAAGTTATGAGAGAGCAGCTCGAAGTGCACCTCGCACAGATTTAGAAAACCACGGCAATTCTTTGGGTTCCCATTATAACGGGAAGGAGTAGGAAGCTGAAGATGTGACCTGGTACCAGCCGGAGGCTGGACATTACTGGAAACAGCAGCTGGAGCAGTTACGGGAACTGGAGCCGGAATTGCGGAGGCTAAGGATGCTTGAATTTGATCCAATCGGCTGGACAATTCTTGGAGATATTGCATCACCTGACCCTGTGTCGCCTCTTGAGACTGAACTCGGGAAGCCAAACTTTGGATGGTACTCGACTCTGTGTTCCGATCCCCCGGGTCCATGTGGCCTGAATATACTATCACTGACCTGGTTTGGAAGTGTTGTGGACTCGGGGTTTCTTCCGGTGACCGGGAAGAGGAACCGCTACTGGGTTGCAGTAGAGATGGCCGGATGTAGGTCTTCCTCATACAGGATTAGGACGGTAGGCAGGAGGCACGGGTGGATGCTTGAAGGTTTCCTGAAAAACAAGACTTGTAAAGGTGCTGGTGAATTGGTGGAGAGTACCAAAAGCTTACTGTGAACGATGTTGAGGTGCTGGAGGCACTGAGGTGCTAGAGGCACTGAAATGCTAGAGGTACTGAGGTGTTTGAAGGCGCTGAGGCGCTTAGAGACGTTGAGGTGCTTGGAGGCACGATGGTGCTGGAGGCACGGAGGTGCTGGAGGCACGGAGGTGCTGAGTGCTGAGGCACGGAGGTGCTGGAGGCACGGAGGTGCTGGAGGCACGGAGGTGCTGAGGCACGGAGGTGCTGAGGCACGGAGGTGCTGAGGCACGGAGGTGCTGAGTGCTGAGGTATGGAGGTGCTGGAGGCACGGAGTGCTGGAAGCACAGGAGCTCTGGAGATCACTGGTACGGTAGTAGCGATGATACTCAGGTGCCTGAGCTCTGCCCGGCGTCTGGATTTGTACTTCCCGCCAGCCCCTGATTGGAGAGGCGCTGATGACGTCACCCGTCCCCGGAGACGTCGGACGCGCCCGCGACGTCCACTTTATGGATGCCGGACGGAGCGCCGGGCGACAGAAACCGCCAGCGGGGACGGCCGCCCGGGCAGCCAGCAGCCTTGGAGGGACAAGCCCGGCGGCCGCGGCGGGGATCTGACATTAGGTCTCTCTTTTTTATATCCTGTGTATAGATATTTCACATTTATGATATCACTAAGTGACCCATATGCTGTTTACATAGAAACATAGAATTTGACAGCAGATAAGAACCACTTGGCCCATCTAGTCTGCCCCTTTTTTACCATAATTTTATCGCAAACCTTATTTGTTCCTCATTTCTTAGTAAGGATATCCTTATATCTATGCCATGCATGTTTAAATTGCTCTACTGTCTTAGCATCTACCACCTCTGATGGAAGGCTATTCCACTTATCCACTGCCCTTTCTGTGAAGTAATTTTTCCTCAAATTTCCCCTCAACCCCCCCCCCCCCCCCCCCCCTCCAGCCTCAGTGCATGTCCTCGTGTCCTATTGCTTCTATTTATTTGGAGAATGTTTCCCTCCTGAACTTTGTTAAAACCCTTGATATATTTGTAAGTTTCTGTCATGTCCCCCCTTCCCCTTCTCTGTCCCAAACTATACATATTGAGATGTTTTAGTCTTTCTGGGTATGTTTTGTGATGTAGGTCATGAACCATTTTATTTTCCCTTCTTTGTACAGTCTCTAATATCCTTTTGAAGATATGGCCTCTTTCTGCTGCTGATTCCTCTCCCAGTGCAGACAAGCATCTGACTAGCCTTCCTCATTGCTTTGTTACATTGCTTACCTGCCTTTAAGTCACCTGAAATAGTGACTTATAGATCCCTTTCCTTTTCAGTAGTTTCCAGTATAGTGCTATTAGTAGTATATTTAGCCTTTGGATTTTTGAGACCCAGGTGCATGATTTTGCATTTTTTGGCATTAAACTGTAATTGCCACACTCTTGACCATACATCTAGTCTACCTAGATCCTCAATCATTTGTTTTATCCCACCTTGTGTGCCTACCCTGTTGCATACCTTTGTGTCATCTGCAAAAAGGTATACTTTCCCTTTAATGCCATTTGCAATGTCACCAATAAAGATATTAAAAAGCAGTGGTCCAAGTACAGATCCAGGGGGTACTCCACTGGTAACATTTCCTTCCTGTGAATGCACTCCATTTACCAAAACTCTCTGTTTTCTATCCTGCAACCAAGATCGTATCCATTCAATAATCCTAGAATCCAATCCCAAGCTTTTACGTTTATTTAGCAGTCTGCGATGTGGAACAGTGTCAAAAGCCTTACTAAAGTCTAGATAAGCTATATCCATGGCTCCACCTTTATCCATCACTTTAGTCACACATCAAAAAAGTCAATACGATTTGTTTGACATGTACCTTCCCCCCAGTGAATCCCTGCTGTTTGGGATCCTGTAAATTGCTGAATTTGAGATAATCAATTTCCCTACTACTGATGTAAGACACACTGGTCTGTAGTTATTTGCCTCTTCCTTGCTTCCATTATTGTGCAGTGGGACTACGTTTGCTCTTTTCCAGTCCTCTGGAATTACTCCTGTAGCTCATGACTGGTTGAATAATTATGTGAATGGTGCTGCCAGCACCTCTTTAAGTTCTTTTAGTATCCTTGGATGTATCCCATCTGGCGCCATAGATTTGTCCACTTTCAGCTTTGAGAATTCTGTTAGGACCTTCTCCTCTGTAAATGTACTTGTTTCATTTTCCTGAATATCTGTTATGCACACCAGTGCCTGCAAGAAAGTACTAGTGTCAGAACTGTTATGCACTCCAGTGTCTGCAGGAATGTACTGGTGTTTGAACTGTTATGCAAAACAAATGGACTCACAGACAAACTGGGGAATATGACATAACGTACACAGAAGGTGATAGGGTAACAAAATACACACACAGTGAACAGAGAAGCCCAGAGGCTAAGGAACTGGGTATCTCCCTTGTATTAGAACTGTTCAGATGTAAAAAGCAAGATGTTGTGTTTTAATACGTAGAGAACCCGAAATGCTGTTGCTAAGGGCAACAGCAAAACCCTAAAGGGTTACCAACGGGTGTGGCAGTAAACTCCTTGGTCAGAGATGGAATGATAGACACAAGGAGAGCCTCCACAATCCTGATTCTCACTTGCAGTGCACAGGTTTAAGCTTACTGCCACTAAACTGACCCCTGACACCTAGCACAGTGAGACAGGATTAGACAGGCAAGTGTTAGAATACAGCCGCAAACTTGCTAAGTTCACAGAGTAATAACAGAACCCCAGCAAGCTAAACGACTGACTCCAGTCTTACTGCTAGGTCTGGATTGGCAGAGTGTAATACCAAATCCCCAGGCCTATTTGCAGTAAGCAACAAACAAATACAAAGCTACACAGTACTGGCTAACTTTCATGAACTGACTAACCAACAGAGATTCAGCAGCATCTGCTTACCCTGAAAAGAGGCCTTATAAAGCAGGTGCTGTCCACGCCCCACTCAGACCTCACAGACTGTGAGCACAAAAACCAGCACCGGATCCCCTGCCGTGCACAGAGCCTATAACCACTGCACAGCAAAAGACCCGAACCGGAGTATCAGCTGCGCTCAGGTTACTCCACTAGCACTTGTCTCCCGGTTGCCATGACGACGTGGCAGCACAGGGCAGGAGACCCTAACAGTACCCCCCCTCTGACGAGGGGTCAAAGAACCCCTACCACCGGGTTTATCGGGGAACTGCGAGAAGAAAGAGCGTATCAGTCTGGGGGCATGAAGATCACAACTGCGCACCCACGACCGCTCCTCCGGGCCATACCCCTTCCAGTGCACCAAAAATGACAGCCGACCCCGAACCACCTTGGAGTCAAGAATCCTTTCAACAACAAACTCCCTCTGGCCACGTATCAGAAGAGGGGAAGGTCTTCCACTGGAAGAAGGATTACTAATCGCCCGTTTTAAAAGGGAACAATGAAATGTTTTATTGATACCCAAAGAACGGGGCAGATCTAACTGAAATGCCACCGGATTGATAACCCTGGTGATCTTATAAGGGCCGATGAACCGGGGCCCTAACTTATGAGATGGCTGTCTCAACTTCAAATTCTTGGTAGACAACCAGACGAAGTCTCCTAATTTGAAGCTGCAGGGTCTTTTCCGCTTATCAAAAACCCTTTTGGTCACTAATGACACAGACACAAGGGCTTTCTTCACTTTCCGCCAAATACCTCTAAGGACCGAAACCACAGAGGAACCACCAGGCGTGGAGTCCAGGGGGTCAAAAGAATTGGCCTTAGGATGATGCCCATACACACAAAGGAAGGGAGAGATCCCTGTAGCAGAGTGAGCCGCGTTGTTATAGGCAAACTCCGCCATGGACAGATGAGCAACCCAGTCAGTCTGACACTTGGAGACATAACACCTGAGGAACTGCTCCAAGGACTGGTTCACCCTTTCAGTCTGCCCATTAGACTGCGGATGGTAGCCTGACGACAAGCTGACAGAAATCTGGAGATCGGAACAAAATGCCCTCCAGAATTTGGCCACAAACTGGGATCCGCGGTCAGAGACCACATCAAGTGGCAACCCGTGGAGACGCACAACATGCAGCATAAATAATTCAGACAGGCGTCTGGCTGATGGCAGCCCAACCAGTGGAACGAAGTGCGCCATCTTCGAAAACCTGTCAACGACAACCCAGATGGCTGTCATCCCCGAGGATTTGGGCAAGTCCACCACAAAATCCATTGAAATGTGGGTCCATGGCTTAGATGGGATAGAGAGTGGATGTAATGGGCCAACAGGAACCCCTCTAGGAGTCTTATTTCGGGCACAGATGTCACATGCCCGAACCCACTGATCCACATCCTTAGCCACCGAGGGCCACCACACCGCCCTAGATAGCAACTCCCGAGTTCTGGCAATACCCGGGTGACCTGCCGACTTCTTGGCATGGAATTCCAGGAACACTCGCTGTCTTAACCTAGGAGGCACAAACAAAAGACCTACCGGAAGGTCTGGAGGAGCCTGCTCCTGTGCTCTAAGGACTAATGATAAGAGGTCCTGGGTAATGCCCACTTTAATACATGATGGGGAAACAATGGGCAACGGCTCCTCGGTGGTCTCCTGGATTGGAGCAAAACTCCGCGAGAGCGCATCAGCCTTGATGTTTTTTGACCCAGGGCGATATGTTATCAAAAAATTAAAGCGAGCAAAAAACAAAGCCCATCGTGCCTGCCTGGCATTGAGACGCTTCGCTGACTCTAAATATGCCAGATTCTTATGGTCAGTGAGAATTGAGACCACAAACTTAGCCCCCTCAAGCCAGTGTCTCCACTCCTCGAGTGCATCCTTAATAGCCAACAATTCCCGGTTACCCACGTCATAATTCATCTCGGCAGGCGAAAATTTACGGGAAAAGTAAGCACAGGGATGAAGGCGATTATCAGACACTCCCATCTGAGAAAGCACTGCCCCAATACCCATCTCAGAGGCATCCACCTCCACCACAAAAGGACGCTCTGGATCTGGGTGTCGCAGCACCTTGGCCGAAACAAATGCCCTTTTGAGACGGGCAAAAGCCGCTTTAGCCTCACAAGACCAGTGAGCAACATCCGCCCCTTTCTTAGTGAGTGCCACCAAGGGCGCCACTATAGACGAAAATCCAGCGATAAATCGTCTATAAAAATTCGCAAAGCCCAGGAAACGCTGAAGCGCCTTCAAACTAGTGGGCTGCACCCAATCCAGGACTGCCTGTACCTTGGAACCCTCCATTTGGAAACCTTCTGGGGAGATAATATATCCTAGAAATGCGATTTGCTGAACTTCAAATTCGCACTTCTCCTGCTTCGCCCCAAGCCGGTGGTCTCTGAGTTTCTGGAGGACTAAGCGTACATGCTTCCGATGTTCCTCCAGGGAATGGGAGAAGATTAGGATGTCATCTAAGTATACAACTAAGAATCTATCCAAATATTCCCTGAGCACATCATTCATGAAATCCTGGAAGACTGCCGGGGCATTACAGAGCCCAAAAGGCATCACCAAATATTCATAATGCCCTGAGTGGGTATTAAAGGCAGTCTTCCATTCATCCCCCTCTCTTATTCGGATTAGATTGTACGCACCGCGTAGGTCAATCTTAGAAAAAATGGTGGCAGTACGAAGCTGGTCAAACAAGACCGAAATGAGAGGCAGTGGGTATGAGTTTTTAATCGTGATACGGTTCAATTCCCTGAAGTTGATGCAGGGTCGCAACGAACCGTCCTTTTTACCCACGAAGAAGAACCCCGACCCAACTGGAGACTGTGAAGGTCTGATAAATCCCTTAGCCAAGTTCTCCTGAATGTACTCTGCCATAGCCTGAGTCTCAGGACGTGACAGGGAGTACAACCTGCTCTTGGGAAGCTTAGCATTTGGCAACAAATCAATGGCACAGTCATAGGGGCGATGGGTAGGTAGTACCTCTGCAACTTTTTTGGAGAACACGTCCGCAAAATCTGCATAACACCCTGGCAATCCTGGCAAACTTAGCTGCGAGAGCCTGACTGGAAGGCTCAAGCAACTCCTGAAACAATCAGTACCCCAACTAAGAATCTCCCCAGAGACCCAGTCAAATTGAGGATTGCGGGCCCTTAACCAGGGTAACCCCAACACCAATGGGGCAAAAGTACAGACAGTCACATAAAAGGACAATTTTTCAGAGTGTGTGGCTCCAATAAACAAAGAAATATGGCTAGTGCAAGAGGTAATTTTACCTTGGGATAATGGTTCCCCGTTTAACCCACAAATCTCAATTTCCGATGCCAAGGGTACTAAGGGAACAGAGTGTTTTAGGGCGAATTGGCGGTCCATAAAAACCCCGTCGGCCCCACTGTCCACAAAGGCCTCAGTCTTGACAGTTTGACCGAGGATCTTCAAGGTCACCGGAATGATAAAAGTCTTCTTGGGAAATTCTGACTTCTGGCCTGACAGGATATTTCCCATCACCCTCAGGCCCTGAAGTTTTCCGGCTTTTCTGGGCATGATACTACCACATGACCTTTATTCCCACAGTACAAACACAACCCCTGCTGTCTCCTCCGCGTCTTCTCACGCGAGGAGAGGCGGGTAGCCCCAATCTGCATAGGCTCCTCAGAAAATTCCTCAGAGTCTGAGGTTCCCTTGGGAAGGAAGGAAATTTCAGTCTCCCTTTCAAGCCTACGCTCTCTCAGCCGTCTATCCACCCGGATGGATAACTGCATGAGCTGATCCAAGCTATCAGGCAAGGGATATTGTACCAGTTGGTCCTTTATCTGGTTAGAAAGACCTCTTCGGTACTGGTGTCTCAGGGCTGGGTCATTCCACTGGGTATCATGGGCCAACCTCCGAAACTCCGTACAGTAAACCTCAACTGGCCTTCGCCCTTGCTTAAGGATCGAAATCTGAGCCTCGGCTGAGGCCGTCTTGTCAGGGTCATCATACAACATGCCCAGTGCCGTAAAAAAAGCATCAACACTTTTAAGCGACGGACAGTCAGGCTGCAACCCATATGCCCAGACCTGTGGGTCTCCTTGTAGCAAGGAAATCACTATGCCCACCCGCTGAATCTCCGACCCAAAAGACTGAGGCCTAAGCCGGAAGTATAGCTTGCAGCTCTCCTTGAAACAAAAGTACTGCGAGCGATCTCCAGAAAAACGATCCGGGAGATTTACTTTCGGCTCCTTAACCCCTGCAGGTGCTGCTGCTGCGGGAGCTCCGCCAGCAGCCTTGGAGGTGTGCATTTTAATGGACAAATCATTAAATTGTCGAGTCAGGACCTGCACCTGATCGACCACCTGTTGCAACGTATTTTGAGGGGTATGCTCCATATTCCCACAAAATTTCAACAGGAGTATTAGGCTGCTGAATATGTTATGCACACCAGTGCCTGCAGGAAAGTACTAGTGTCAGAACTGTTATGCACTCCAGTGTCTGCAGGAATGTACTGGTGTTTGAACTGTTATGCAAAACAAATGGACTCACAGACAAACTGGGGAATATGACATAACGTACACAGAAGGTGATAGGGTAACAAAATACACACACAGTGAACAGAGAAGCCCAGAGGCTAAGGAACTGGGTATCTCCCTTGTATTAGAACTGCTCAGATGTAAAAAGCAAGATGTTGTGTTTTAATACGTAGAGAACCCGAAATGCTGTTGCTAAGGGCAACAGCAAAACCCTAAAGGGTTACCAACGGGTGTGGCAGTAAACTCCTTGGTCAGAGATGGAATGATAGACACAAGGAGAGCCTCCACAATCCTGATTCTCACTTGCAGTGCACAGGTTTAAGCTTACTGCCACTAAACTGACCCCTGACACCTAGCACAGTGAGACAGGATTAGACAGGCAAGTGTTAGAATACAGCCGCAAACTTGCTAAGTTCACAGAGTAATAACAGAACCCCAGCAAGCTAAACGACTGACTCCAGTCTTACTGCTAGGTCTGGATTGGCAGAGTGTAATACCAAATCCCCAGGCCTATTTGCAGTAAGCAACAAACAAATACAAAGCTACACAGTACTGGCTAACTTTCATGAACTGACTAACCAACAGAGATTCAGCAGCATCTGCTTACCCTGAAAAGAGGCCTTATAAAGCAGGTGCTGTCCACGCCCCACTCAGACCTCACAGACTGTGAGCACAAAAACCAGCACCGGATCCCCTGCCGTGCACAGAGCCTATAACCACTGCACAGCAAAAGACCCGAACCGGAGTATCAGCTGCGCTCAGGTTACTCCACTAGCACTTGTCTCCCGGTTGCCATGACGACGTGGCAGCACAGGGCAGGAGACCCTAACAATATCCCTGCAATTTAACTGTGGCCCCTTCCCCTCTTTTTCAGTAGTGAATACTGAGCAAAGATAATTATTAGAGATGTTTCAAATTCATATGATCACTAAGCAACTTTTTTCCATTTTTGTCATGTTAACAAGTGGGGTTTTCTTATTTTTTCGGACTTTCTTATTACACTGTTGATATAAGTAAAGTGTGTGTGTGTGTGTGTGTGTGTGTGTGTGTGTGTGTGTGTGTGTGTAGGGGTGGCAGTTGAAGGAAAACCCTTGCTACAACGAATGCAGGCTACACCCTCACTCCACTGGTCATGTCCCCCCCCCCCACACCACCACCACCACATCACTTGTCACATGCCCTGCAGAAGCACTCAATAGGCCCTTTATCAATTTCAGCTATAGGCCCATGTGAACCTTAAACTGGCACTGCATACTGGCATAAAAATAAGTGCATATCACCAAGCATAAATTACACTGAGGTCGCACAATTTTCCAGCTGTGTACAGTAAATGATTATTTAGTTATCTACTGCAAATCCTGTATAAAACTCTAAATTCTGAGCTTCTTTATACAGCAAGAAATTCTATTTGTGAAAAAAAAAAAGTTTTCTGCATTAAAACAACAGGGTGCTATTCATATAAAAAATATATTGGCTTATGCCACTGTGAAAATAAATTATTCACACATGTAAATGGATTCATGAATTTAAGCATTATGTTATACATCATTAATTTTTCAGTTAAATGGAGACCACTGCCAGCAATCTATTTACACGTTTCCATCAATCTTAAGGAACATATAAAAAGCTGTGTCAATAAAGTGTGTTATGCACTTGGATTACAGCCAGAATGATCGATGACATACATGAGTAACTAAGAGAAACAAGATGCCACCTACTGACAAGGTACCATTAATTTGCATTAAAATCTGATAATAAGAATAAAAATAGGTCCTTGTGCGTTATTTTTATTCCAGATAGTGATCACTTTAAAAATTTATTATAACAAGAGTCTATATATATTTTTTAAACTAATAAATTGTTTTCAAGAGCTGTATCTAGCAGGCATCCAGAAGAAATATGACTGCTAGAAAGATAATAAGAATTGTTGCTGTGTAAATAAAAGAAAACAGTATTTGATCTTTAGTTAAGAGTTTTGAAACCTCTGAAAAGATTTACATTGATGAAGAAGTAAAATTATAATACTATGCATTAAAATACATTTTCTTATAGTTTTTCAATGAATAAACTAAGAAGCAGGTGAAAACAATGAATTAAGCTGCACTATATATATATATATATATATATATATATATATATATAGCCAGCATTTTGCTTTATTAGTTATCAAATTTTCCATGTGAATGCAATCTTTCACTTAGGTTATAGAGGCAGATGCAAATATCACGTTAATCATATTGAGTAAATCATTGGTCTGTAGAGAAATAAAGTGGAATTAAACATTTATTCCCATTCTTGTGTATTTAAGATAATGCTTTAATGCAATACCAATGTTTCAAAATATAAATTAATTAACAGCAAAGAATCAGCACCTTTGCTTAGAATTCCTTTGTGTGTTTTTGGTAAATTACTAGATATTGATATATTTCCATGTGTGCGGCTTGAGGTCTGGGAGGTAGGAGCAGGCGAGCATGCTGTGCAGTGAGCTCTGTGCAGCCAGGGTCCCGGCGGTGTCGGGCTGTGGACGCTACCATCTTGGTTCTGTCACATGGCCAGAGGGGACCATTCAGAGGCCTGATGCTTGTAATTTCATCTGCATCAATCCCAGGAGGGGGCAGGGTATTTCTGGGAGCATTCTACAGCATTCTGATGCAAGTGCAATGTCTGCCGCAGCCTAGTCTGCATGCCAGGGCCCTGTGCTCCAAGATTCCAGAGTAAGCTCTTGTTCCTGGTTCCTGTAGTCTTTTGCAGTTCCATTACCAGAGTCTTCACTTGTCTAAGCTCATACATTTCTAGCTTGTACCGGCACCGTGTAAGTCCAACTGCCGTCACCGCTCCGCTATTTGATGTCTGTTTCTGCTCCAGCTTGCGAGAGTTCGGCCTAGTCCCAGATCATGGTATACCGGTGTCCCCGAACCTCTCAAAGTAACCATCTCGGACCATCAGTTCCAGCACCGTCCTCCATTTCTTCTTTGTCTTCATCCTTGAGTATTATACACTACATGCAAAGGAACTTTATTCAACCAGCCCACTTCCATCCCGGAGAGACCATTTCCCAATTGGAACTTAGTTGGGAAATTCCAGTTTCAGCCGATACTTCAGAGTCCACTAAGAGTTTTATCCAATCAGCCCACTTCCTTCCCGGAGAGTCTGCCTCCAAACCTAAACCCAGCTTGGAATCACCAGTCCAAGCTAGAACTTTACTGACAGTTTGCACTGGCCCCATGGATCTAGCTGGTGCTCAGGCCTTGAGTACGGACCTATTACAGACCATTGCTGCTCGTTTGGAGGGATTTGAAGTGACCCAGTAACAGTTATCTCAGTGCCTGCAAGATATGTTTTTGCGATAAGACTATCCGAGTGACTGAAATACAATCTGGCTACTCGAGATTTGCCTACTAAGTTGGATGGTTTGATCTCATTATATAATAAAGTGTACCTGAGGTTCCAGGAAAGTCAGATCGAGAAGGGTCAGAGTGAATATTTAGGCCACGATTTACTCCTCCTCCACCCCCTCTGTTAGCAGTTCCTGACTCCTCCTAGGAGACTATGCAAATCAACCGTGCCCATCTGACACCGAAGGAGCGGTTGAAGCGACGCCGCGAGAATTTATGCATGTATTGGATTCTGGCCATCTGGTTGCCTCCTGTCCACAAAGACCGGGAAACTCCCATTCCTAACCGGTCCTGGAGAAGCCAGGTTGGGAGTAATTAATCATTCTCCAAGAAATTTTGAGTCCGAGATTTTAGTTACGCTTGAGTGTCCACAAGGAGTCATTGCTGTCTCTTCTCCTTTAGATTCTGGAGCCAGAGGAAACTTTATCTCAGCAGAACTTGTCTGGAAACACAAAATTCCAACTTGATCCCTGGGCACCTTCTTTATTGCCTCTGGTGTACTTCAGTTACTGTGTGCACCACCCACTTACAGTTAGTGTATGTATGCACTGGCACTCCACTCTGCACAGCGGCATTTGGTGTTTGCATGCTGTGTGCCCACCCCTTGACATCCCAGCTGCTCATTCCCTCACCCCCCTCTTGACAACCCGGCTGCCTGGCTCCTGCCCAGGCACTAATCTCCGAGCCTCCGGTTCCTGCCTCCTGACCTCCAGGTTGTCCGGCTCCCGTCCCTGCACTCAGAGTCTCCGGCATCCACTTCCTGACTTCCAGGCTGTTTGGCTCCCACCTCCTGCACCCCCAGTTGCCCAGCTCCCACCCCCGCCTGGCTGGCATCCGTCCCTGCATCCTAAACCCCTGGATGCCTGGCTCCCGACCCGAACTCCTGATTCCCTGACTGCCCTGCTCCTGATCTCCCAGCTTTCTGGCTCCCACCTCCTGACCCCCAGGCTGCACGGATTTCGACCAACATCCTTGCTTGCCATCTACCGCACAAAGAGGCAGGTCCAGCAGGGGTAGCGAGGAGGAGCAACTGATGACAGCGATGAGAAGAGAGGGAACTAACAGAGGAGAGTGCTGGGGCAGGGACAGAGAGAGGAAAGAGAGAGTATATATGTGTATGTGTATATTTGTATTTATATTTATATATGTGGCTGTGTGTGCAATGTGGCTTGATATATACATGTAGCTGTGTGTGTGTTTTATATGTGGCTGTGTGTGTATATGTGGTTGTGTATATATATGGCTGTGTGTGTTTATATGTAGCCATGTATATGTGTGTGTACTGTATATGTATAAATGTGAGTGGGTATGTTTTATGTGTGGCTGCGTGTGTGTATATGTATACATGTGGTTGTGTGTGTGTGTGTATATATATATATATATATGTGGATATGTGTTTATATGTGGCTGTTTGTGTGTTTATGTATATATGTGGTTATGTGGGGGTGTATATGTATATATGTGGCTGTGTGAGTATATGTGGTTATGTGTGGGTGCATATGTATATATGTGGTTGTGTGTATGTGTACTGTATATATGTGGTTATGTGTGTGTGTGTGTGTGTGTGTGTGTGTGTGTGTGTGTGTGTGTGTGTGTGTACATATGTGGCTGTGTGTGTAATGTACCTGTAACAGAACTACAACCCATAAATTAACTATTAATGTAAATTACAATAGGGCAGAGAGATTAGATACCTCAGGGGATATGGGTGGACACACAGATAGTAGTGGAGCTGGGAAAGTAGATCCTGGATAGTGGATATAAAGTTCAGGGGTGGGAATCTTGAATGAAAATGAGTTTTAAGGGCACTCTTAAAGGATAGGAGGCTGGTTAAAATTGTGTGGGAGACCTTTCTAGAGGGTGGAAGTGGGAAGTGGTGATCAGGGACTGGTGAAGAGGCAGGCATTGGTGGACTGTACCGAGGGAGCAAAAGTGCATGGGAGGAGGGCACCATCGTCTATTTTGCCTCCAGGCGTCAGGTATGAACTTACACCCCTGGGCCAGGGTATTATTCTTACAGTGGTGGATGGTAACCGAATCGCCAATGGGACTGTCTTTCTTCAAACCCTTCCCCTACATCTTCGGATAGGGGTTCTTCACGTTGAACAGATAGAACTTCTGGTGATTGTCAAGGCCTCTCATGGAATAGTTCTTGGCCTTCCATGACTTTGGAGACACAATTCCTGGAATGACTGGGTCTTGATGCAAATCTTTTCATGGTAACAGACTTGTTTCTCATCCTGTTTGTCCAAAGGTCGACCTATTCAAAGTACAAGTTGTGAGCTTCCAGATTCCATTCCAGCTCAGTACTTAGCATTCAAAGATGTTTTCAGTAAACAGAGTGCTGACATCTTACCACCCCACAGGCCCTGGGACTGTCCGATAGAACTAATGTCAGGGAAGTTTTTTTTTTACCCATTCCAGAAACTATATCAATGTCTGAATACATTCAAGAAAATCGACTACTGCATCGACTACAGAGGCTTAAATGAGATCACCATTAAGATCCGATACCCATTACCGTTGATTATGGAACTCTTTGATAGGGTCAAGAGTTCATCCCTCTTTACCAAACTGGATCTAAGGGATGCCTACAACCTTATCAGAATTCATGCTGGAGACTATGGAAGATGGCATTTTATACCAGGGATGGGCACTACGAATGTTTAGTTATGCCATTTGGTCTCAGTAATTCCAAAACTTTGTTAAGAGATCTTCCATGACATGCTTTACAAATCAGTGGTAGGGTATCTGGATGATATTTTAATTTTTTCCTCAGACATGCTATCCCACCGGCAGCAGGTCTGTGAAGTTCTTCAAAGGTTACGGGAGAATCACCTTTATTGCAAATTAGAAAAGTGTGTGTTTAAAGCCACTTCCATTTCATTCCTCAGTCATATCATTTCTGCCTCTGGTCTCAAAATGGATCCTGAAAAGGTTCTCAACTGGGTCCAACCTACCACTCTACGTGCCATACAAAGATTTTTAGGATTTGCCAAATATTATCGCAAATTAATTTTAAAAAATTCCGCCATAGTCACCCCCATTGTTGCTCTAACCTGCAAAGGAGCTAATCCTTCATGATGGTCACCTGAAGAAGTTTCCACTTTTCATCTTCTTAAACAATCTTTTACCATAGCCCCAGTTCTTCAGCCGGATGTTAACAACCCTTTTCTTTTAGAAATCGTTGCCTCTTCTGAAGCAGTAGTGGCAGTTCTCTCTCAAAGAGCTCCAGACAACTCCCTAAACCACTGTGGGTACTTTTCGAGGAAATTCTTGCCTGCCGAAAAAAAATACACCATTGGAGAACAGGAACTGTTGGTGGTAAAACTTGCTTTGGAGGAGTGGCGTTATCTTTTAGAAGGATAATCACACCCCGTCACCATATATACTGCCCACAAGAATCTTTTGTTCCTAAAGAATCTTCATTGTCTCAACCCCAGGCTAGCTCATTGGGCTCTCTTCTTTTCTCATTTCATCTTGTCATATCGTCCTGGTTCGCAGAATAAAAAAGCTGACACACTCTCTCGATCTCTCAGTCCTGAAGGGAATCCAGAAAGTCAACCTCCAAGTCCAGTTGTTCAACCTTCTACTGGGAAAAATTTTATCCTCATCTTCGAAAGAAACTTCTGAGTTGGGCACATGCATCCCATTTTTCTGGACATGTTTGAAACTCTAGAATATATACAACTATATACAACTATCGTATTGTGGCTCTCCATGAGATCAAACATATCCGATTTTGTTTCTTCCTGCATCAAGTGCTCACAGCATAAAATACCTTGTCAAGCTTCTCTGGGTCCATTGCAACCTTTTTCTGTTATCAATCAACCTTGGTCCCATTTGTCCATGGACTTCATTACAGACTTACCTAATTCTCAAGGTTTCACTACAAAAAGGGCTCATTTTGTTCCTCTCAAGGGTCTTTCCACTGCACTGGAGCTGTCCCAACTCTTCATTTCCACTATTTTTACATTACATGGACTACCTTCTGAAATCATATCTGATCGTAGAGTTCAATTTGTGGCCAAGTTTTGGAAATCCCTCTGTGCTGTATACCAAGTCAAGTGGAAATTCTCCACTGCATATCATCCCCAGACCAACAGTCAGATGGAAAGAGTGAATCAAGATTTGGAAACTTTCTTGCGTCTTCATCTATCTTCGTCTCAGGTTAATTGTGCTGAGCTTCTTCCCTGGGCAGAGTTTGCCCATAATAACTCTTTTCATTCCTCTTCCAAAACCGCTCTGTTCTTCATTGTCTATGGAATGCATCCCAGAGTTCCAGAATTTCTAAGTCTACCCACACAAGATCTTCCAGTAATGGAATCCTCTGTTCTGCAATTTGCTAGTAACTGGAGGCTCTGGGCCGACAGGAAGAGACGTGCAGCACCTAGTTTTAGAATTGGAGATTTGGTGTGGCTGTCTACTTGGAATATGAGACTTCGGTTTCCCTCTATGAAGCTTGCTCCCCGATTTATTGGACCATTCCCTATAGAAAAGATAAGTAACGCAGTTGCCTTCAGACTCAAACTTCCTCCATATTTGTGAGTTCCTAAATCCTTCCATATTTCCTTGCTTAAACCCTTGGTGCTTAATCGTTTTCAAAGGAACCTTCCATGTTCTCCCAGAGTCCTCACTGACAGAGGAGTCAAGTTTGAGGTAAAAAAATTTTTGCACTCCCCGAAGACGTAGACCAGGCATGTCAAACTCGTGGCCCTCCAGCTGTTGTGAAACTACAAGTCCCAGCATGCTTTGCCAGCATACCTTCCACTGATCAGCTGGTAAAGCATGCTGGGGCTTGTAGTTTCACAACAGCTGGATGACCATGAGTTTGACATGCCTGACGTAGACGTTATGGTTATCCACAGTATTTGTTAGACTGGAAAGCTTATAGGCCTGAGGAACGGACTTGGGTTGATGCCACTGACGTTCATGCTCCTGCTCTAGTTAGAAGATTTCATATTCAGAATAGCAAGAAGCCGAGGAAGGGTCTAGAGGCCACCCAAAATGGGGGATTTACTGTCACGGCCAGCGGGAGTGTGGTGGTGGGGAGTCGGAGCTTATGGAGACGGGTGGTGGAAGTGGGCAGCGGTTGTGCGGGATGAAGTATGGGAGGCAGAACGGGGCAAGCAGGCTGTGGAGTGAGCTCCATGCGCCATGGTCCTGGTGGCGCCGGGCTATGGACGCCACCCTCTTGGTTCTGGCACATGGCCAGAGGGGACCAATAACAGGCCTGATGCTGGTAATTTCGGCTGCATCAATTCCAGGAGGGGACAGGGTATTTCTGGAAGCATTCTGGGACATTCTGATGCCAGTGCAATGTCTGTTGCAGCCTAGTCTGCAAGCTAGTGCTCTGTGCTCCTAGTTTCCAGAGTAAGCTCTTGTTCCTGGTTCCTGTAGTCTTTTGCAGTTCTGTTACCAGAGTCTTCACTTGTCTAAGCTCATACATTCCTAGCCTGTACCGGCACCATTTAAGTCCAACTGCCATCACCTCTCTGCTATTTGACATCTCCGTTACTGCTCCAGCCTGCGAGAGTTCGGCCTAGTCCCGGATCACGGTATACTGGTGTCCACGCACCTCTCGGAGTAACCATCTCGGATCAGCAGTTCCAGCACTGTCATCCATTTCTTCTTTATCTTCGTCATCGAGTATTATACACGACATGCGAAGGAACTTTATTCAACCAGCCTGCTTCCATCCCAGAGAGACCAGGGCCGGAGCTTCCACTAGGCAGCTTTAGGCAGCTGCCTAGGGGCGCCGGATCCTGAGGGGGCGGCCTGCTACAGCTGCCTGAAAAAGGTAGCATGGTCCTACCTCACAGTCGCCGCAATCCCCCCGGCACTCGTATCTTACAGTAGTCGCAACTGGCAAGCTCCCGTATTGCAGCCTCCAGCTCCGCCTCCACCTGGCACAAGAAGTTTCTTTGACAGCTCCTGGAGTCCTGGCTGGGGGTGACATGTGGCGCTGCTCTTCATTGCAGGCTCTTTCGCAGACTACTCAGTCCCAACTCTGCATCGCATCCCGCAGGTAAAGTGGCTGCACAGTGCTCTCTCTGCATTTGATAAGGAAAGAGGGGGAGAGCAGCAGAGCAGCAGTCTGTGGAGGGGGGGCAGCAGGCATGCACACAGTCTGGGGGGGGGAATGAGCAGCAGCACGCACACAGATGTGGAGGAGATAGAACAGCAGACATTTAACAGAGTGGGGGGGTGAGAGCGGCAGGCACCCACACAGACTGGGGAGATGGGGAGAAGAGAGCAGCCATGCAACAGACTGGGGGTGGGGGAGAGCAGCAACATGTCTTTCACCTGAAGGGCGGGTAGGGGGAAGGGGCAGTAGGCAGAAGTTTTGCCTATGGAGCCGAGAAACCTTGCTCCGGCCCTGAGAGAGACCATTTCCCAATTGGAACTTAGTTCAGAAATTCCAGTTTCAGTCGATACTTCAGAGTCCATTAAGAGTTTTATCCAATCATCCCACTTCCATCCTGGAGAGTTCGCCTCCAAACCTAAACCCTGCCTAGAATCACCAGTACCAGCCAGAACTTTACTGACAGTTGTAAGCAGTGGCGGCTCAAGATATGAAGCTGCAGCGGAGTCCAAAATTCAAATAGGGGATCCACACCAACTGCCATTGAATCCCGGTTGGTGATGTTTAGCAGTGTTTGTGTTGGCAGTTTGGGTGGCTCCCCTATTTGAATTTTGGTCTGCGCTATAGCCCCACATCTGGAGCCGCCACTGGCTGTAAGTAATGGATATTGAATTTGGTTAAGCTAGACATATATCTGTAGTGAGGCATAGCTATAAAGCTGGGTATACACTGGAGCGACGGGCATTTGTTCTGACATCGGAACGTATGCCCTTGAGCCCAGATTCTGTTTACACACTGGAACGAGTTTTATGAAGTATTAAACGATCATGTTCTGTCCTTCACAAGCAAAAACCAGGGTCACTAGTGATATCGCTAGGTATGATGTGCAGCACATCAAACCAAGCATATGTCGTTACGAAATGACAAATCGGCACAACTTCGCTCCAGTAAGTGTACCCAGCTGAGGCTTCAGAAGCAATTTATCATCTGCATCAACAGGAAATATAGTATAGTGCATTAAAGAACCTTGAAACATTTTCAGCACTGTAAAATGACTTTAAAAGTTTAAAGTGTGCCGAGCAGGGGTTAAGGTGGTGGATGTAGTGGAACCGAGTTCCATTACTTGTAATGATAGATGGAATTAGTTCCGCCTCCGCCATGGCCCTGCGGAGAAAAGCCTGCACTGCAACTCACGTCAATAGATGATGAACTGCATCTGACTCACCCATCCTCAGGTCCTGGTGACTCTGTGATCATCCTCCACTTGAGGCCAAGTCCTTGTGGTACTCACACATGCTATGTCTGTCAAATGGTGTTCATCCCCTCCTCAGGTTCCAGCGGTTTAATTTTCAGGCATGGCATATGTGATATCATGCTATCACTGCTGCTGAAGTAAAGAAGAGCTACAGATATCAGCAGGCTCTGTGCATGCTGAAGACAAAATGAGAGGGGACTTGAGGGACACAGAGAGGTGGGGAAGCTGCTGGAGGGACACAGGGCATGGAGCTGCTAGAGGGACACAGCAGTGAGCTGCTGGAGTGACAGAGACAGATATGTGTATAAGGGACCCTAATTTGGGCATTATGTGTAAGGGACACTACTACTTTTGCCATTATGTGTATAAGAGGCACTACTATTGGCATTATGTGTACAAGCATAACTTCTGTGTGCATTATGTGTGTGTGTGTGTGTGTGTGTGTGTGTGTGTGTGTGTGTGTGTGTAACTACTGTGGTGTGTGTGTGTGTGTGTGTGTGTGTGTGTGTGTGTGTGTGTGTAACTACTGTGGGCATTATGAGTAAGGGGCACTACTACTGTGTGCATTATGTGTAAGGGGCACTATACTGTGGGAATTATGTGTACAAGCAGCATTACTACTGGTGGCAATATTTGTAAGCCGGAGAGAGGATCAAACAGAAATCTGTGGTGTCAGGATGGCGTTAGCCTATAGCTCTGGGTACTTATCCTGGAACCTATGGGTTAACGTACATTAGTCGCATTTTACAGTGTAAGGAAAAGGAGTTGTAATTGAATAGCCTGAGGCTACCACCCTATTTCCTCATGTGTTAAATTCCAAAAGCTATTTGAATCCGGCCCAAAGGGACACATGTATCAGAGCTTGGCGAGAGCTAAATTGGAGAGAGTTAAAGTACCAACCAATCAGCTCCTGTAATTTTTCAAACACAGCCTGCAATATGTCATTTAGGATCTGATTGGTTGGTACTTTGTCTCTCTCCACTTTATATTTCTCCAAACTTTGATACACATGCCCTTAAGTCATTCACTAAAGCAAATATCCAATTTCTGATGGAAAAGTAACTAGGAAGTAGTAATGAGCGGGTTCGGATACTCGGGATCCGAACCCGCCCGTACTTCACCTTTTTTTGCACGGGTCCGAGCAACTCGGATCCTCCCGCCTTGCTCGGTTAACCCGAGCGCGCCCGAACGTCATCATCCCGCGGTCGGATTCTCGCGAGATTCGGATTCTATAAAAGGAGCCGCGCGTCGCCGCCATTTTTCACTCATGCATTGGAGATGATCGTGAGAGCACGTGGCTGGCGTCCTCTCAGTTTCTATGTTCAGTGGGCTGCAAATATCTGTGCTCAGTGTGCTGCAAATATCTGTGCTCAGTGTGCTGCAAATATCTGTGCTCAGTGTGCTGCAAGTGCAAATATCTACGTTCTCTGCCTGAAAAACGCTCCATATCTGTGCTCAGTGTGCTGCAAATATCTGTGCTCAGTGTGCTAATTGCTTTATTGTGGGGACTGGGGACCAGCAGTATTATATAGTAGGAGGACAGTGCAGAGTTTTGCTGACCAGTGACCACCAGTATTATACGTTCTCTGCCTGAAAAACGCTCCATATCTGTGCTGCATTGTAGTATATAGTAGGAGGACAGTGCAGAATTTTGCTGACCACCAGTATAACTATATACTGTATATAGCAGTACGGTACAGTAGTACACTGCTCTACCTCTGTGACGTCAAGTATACTATCCCATCCATACCTGTGGTGCATTTCAGTTTTGCACAGTTTGCTGACCATCAGTATATAATATATAGCAGTACGGTACAGTAGGCCACTGCTCTACCTACCTCTGTGTCGTCAAGTATACTATCCATCCATACCTGTGGTGCATTTCAGTTTTGCACAGTTTGCTGACCACCAGTATATAATATATAGCAGTACGGTACAGTAGGCCACTGCTCTACCTACCTCTGTGTCGTCAAGTATACTATCCATCCATACCTGTGGTGCATTTCAGTTTTGCACAGTTTGCTGACCAACAGTATATAATATATAGCAGTACGGTACAGTAGGCCACTGCTCTACCTACCTCTGTATCGTCAACTATACTATCCATCCATACCTGTGGTGCATTTCAGTTTTGCACAGTATGCTGACCACCAGTATATAATATATAGCAGTACGGTACAGTAGGCCACTGCTCTACCTACCTCTGTGTCGTCAAGTATACTATCCATCCATACCTGTGGTGCATTTCAGTTTTGCACAGTTTGCTGACCACCAGTATATAATATATAGCAGTACGGTACGGAAGGCCCCTGCTCTACCTACCTCTGTGTCGTCAAGTATACTATCCATCCATACCTGTGGTGCATTTCAGTTTTGCACAGTTTGCTGACCACCAGTATATAATATATAGCAGTACGATACAGTAGGCCACTGCTCTACCTACCTCTGTGTCGTCAAGTATACTATACATCCATACCTGTGGTGCATTTCAGTTTTGCACAGTTTGCTGACCACCAGCATATAATATATAGCAGTACGGTACAGTAGTCCACTGCTCTACCTGTGTCGTCAAGTATACTATCCCATCCATACCTGTGGTGCATTTCAGTTTTGCACAGTTTGCTGACCACCAGTATATAATATATAGCAGTACGGTACAGTAGGCCACTGCTCTACCTACCTCTGTGTCGTCAAGTATACTATCCATCCATACCTGTGATGCATTTCAGTTTTGCACAGTTTGCTGACCTCCAGTATATAATATAGAGCAGTACGGTACAGTAGGCCACTGCTCTACCTACCTCTGTGTCGTCAAGTATACTATCCATCCATACCTGTGGTGCATTTCAGTTTTGCACAGTTTGCTGACCACCAGCATATATAATATATAGCAGTACGGTACAGTAGGCCACTGCTCTACCTACCTCTGTGTCGTCAAGTGTTCTATCCATCCATACCTGTGGTGCATTTCAGTTTTGCACAGTTTGCTGACCACCAGTATATATAATATATAGCAGTACTGTACAGTAGGCCACTGCTCTACCTACCTCTGTGTCGTCAAGTATACTATCCATCCATACCTGTGGTGCATTTCAGTTTTGCACAGTTTGCAGACCACCAGTATATAATATATAGCAGTACGGTACAGGAGGCCACTGCTCTACCTACCTCTGTGTCGTCAAGTATACTATCCATCCATACCTGTGGTGCATTTCAGTTTTGCACAGTTTGCTGACCACCAATATATAATATATAGCAGTACGGTACAGTAGGCCACTGCTCTACCTACCTCTGTGTCGTTAAGTATACTATCCATCCATACCTGTGGTGCATTTCAGTTTTGCACAGTTTGCTAACCACCAGTATATAATATATAGCAGTACGGTACATTAGTCCACTGCTCTACCTCTGTGTCGTCAAGTATACTATCCATCCATACCTGTGGTGCATTTCAGTTTTGCACAGTTTGCTGACCACCAGTATATTATATATAGCAGTACGGTACAGTAGGCAACTGCTCTACCTACCTCTGTGTCATCAAGTATACTATCCATCCATACCTGTGGTGCATTTCAGTTTTGCACAGTTTGCTGACCACCAGTATATAATATATAGCAGTATGGTACAGTAGGCCACTGCTCTACCTACCTCTGTGTCATCAAGTACACTATCCATCCATACCTGTGGTGCATTTCAGTTTTGCACAGTTTGCTGAACACCAGTATATATAATATATAGCAGTATGGTACAGTAGGCCACTGCTCTACCTACCTCTGAGTCGTCAAGTATACTATCCATCCATACTGGTGGTGTATTTCAGTTTTGCACAGTTTGCTGACCACCAGTATATATAATATATAACAGTACGGTACAGTAGGCCACTGCTCTACCTACCTCTGTGTCGTCAAGTATACTATCCATCCATACCTGTGGTGCATTTAAGTTTTTGTGCGCAGTATATATAGTAGTAGGCCATTGCTATTGATAAATATATTACTGGCATATAATTCCACACATTAAAAAATGGAGAACAAAAATGTGGAGGGTAAAATAGGGAAAGATCAAGATCCACTTCCACCTCATGCTGAAGCTGCTGCCACTAGTCATGGCCGAGATGATGAAATGCCATCAACGTCGTCTGCCAAGGCCGATGCACAATGTCATAGTAGAGAGCATGTAAAATCCAAAAATCAAAAGTTCAGTAAAATGACACAAAAATCCAAATTAAAATCGTCTGAGGAGAAACGTAAACTTGCCAATATGCCATTTACGACACGGAGTGGCAAGGGACGGCTGAGGCCCTCTCCTATGTTCCTCATGACTAGTGGGTCAGCTTCACATGAGGATGGAAGCACTCATCCTCCTGCTATAAAACTTAAAAGACTTAAGATGGCAAAAGCACAGCAAAGAACTGTGCATTCTTTTAAATCACAAATCCCCAAGGAGAGTCCAATTGTGTCGGTTGCGATGCCTGACCTTCCCAACACTGGACGGGAAGAGGTGGCGCCTTCCACCATTTGCACGCCCCCTGCAAGTGCTGGAAGGAGCACCCGCAGTCCAGTTCCTGATAGTCAAATTGAATATGTCACTGTTGAAGTACACCAGGATGAGGATATGGGTGTTGCTGGCGCTTGGGAGGAAATTGACAAGGAGGATTCTGATGGTGAGGTGGTTTGTTTAAGTCAGGCACCCAGGGAGACACCTGTTGGGCGTGGGACTAATATGGCCATCTGGTGTCAAGCCGTGTGTTGCCTTTGTCAAGCTGTATTAAGTAGGGGTAAAGACGTTAACCACCTAGGAACATCCTCCCTTATACGTCACCAGGAGCGCATTCATCAGAAGTCATTGACAATAGAGATGAGCGCCGGAAATTTTTCGGGTTTTGTGTTTTGGTTTTGGGTTCGGTTCCGCGGCCGTGTTTTGGGTTCGACCGCGTTTTGGCAAAACCTCACCGAATTTTTTTTGTCGGATTCGGGTGTGTTTTGGATTCGGGTGTTTTTTTCAAAAAACCCTAAAAAACAGCTTAAATCATAGAATTTGGGGGTAATTTTGATCCCAAAGTATTATTAACCTCAAAAAACATAATTTACACTCATTTTCAGCCTATTCTGAACACATCACACCTCACAATATTATTTTTAGTCCTAAAATTTGCACCGAGGTCGCTGTGTGAGTAAGATAAGCGACCCTAGTGGCCGACACAAACACCGGGCCCATCTAGGAGTGGCACTGCAGTGTCACGCAGGATGGCCCTTCCAAAAAACCCTCCCCAAACAGCACATGACGCAAAGAAAAAAAGAGGCGCAATGAGGTAGCTGACTGTGTGAGTAAGATTAGCGACCCTAGTGGCCGACACAAACACCGGGCACATCTAGGAGTGGCACTGCAGTGTCACGCAGGATGTCCCTTCCAAAAAACCCTCCCCAAACAGCACATGACGCAAAGAAAAAAAGAGGCGCAATGAGGTAGCTGACTGTGTGAGTAAGATTAGCGACCCTAGTGGCCGACACAAACACCGGGCCCATCTAGGAGTGGCACTGCAGTGTCACGCAGGATGTCCCTTCCAAAAAACCCTCCCCAATCAGCACATGATGCAAAGAAAAAGAAAAGAAAAAAGAGGTGCAAGATGGAATTATCCTTGGGCCCTCCCACCCACCCTTATGTTGTATAAACAAAACAGGACATGCACACTTTAACCAACCCATCATTTCAGTGACAGGGTCTGCCACACGACTGTGACTGATATGACGGGTTGGTTTGGACCCCCCCCAAAAAAGAAGCAATTAATCTCTCCTTGCACAAACTGGCTCTACAGAGGCAAGATGTCCACCTCATCTTCACCCTCCGATATATCACCGTGTACATCCCCCTCCTCACAGATTATCAATTCGTCCCCACTGGAATCCACCATCTCAGCTCCCTGTGTACTTTGTGGAGGCAATTGCTGCTGGTCAATGTCTCCGCGGAGGAATTGATTATAATTCATTTTAATGAACATCATCTTCTCCACATTTTCTGGATGTAACCTCGTACGCCGATTGCTGACAAGGTGAGCGGCGGCACTAAACACTCTTTCGGAGTACACACTTGTGGGAGGGCAACTTAGGTAGAATAAAGCCAGTTTGTGCAAGGGCCTCCAAATTGCCTCTTTTTCCTGCCAGTATAAGTACGGACTGTGTGACGTGCCTACTTGGATGCGGTCACTCATATAATCCTCCACCATTCTATCAATGTTGAGAGAATCATATGCAGTGACAGTAGACGACATGTCCGTAATCGTTGTCAGGTCCTTCAGTCCGGACCAGATGTCAGCATCAGCAGTCGCTCCAGACTGCCCTGCATCACCGCCAGCGGGTGGGCTCGGAATTCTGAGCCTTTTCCTCGCACCCCCAGTTGCGGGAGAATGTGAAGGAGGAGATGTTGACAGGTCGCGTTCCGCTTGACTTGACAATTTTGTCACCAGCAGGTCTTTCAACCCCAGCAGACCTGTGTCTGCCGGAAAGAGAGATCCAAGGTAGGCTTTAAATCTAGGATCGAGCACGGTGGCCAAAATGTAGTGCTCTGATTTCAACAGATTGACCACCCGTGAATCCTTGTTAAGCGAATTAAGGGCTGCATCCACAAGTCCCACATGCCTAGCGGAATCGCTCCGTGTTAGCTCCTTCTTCAATGCCTCCAGCTTCTTCTGCAAAAGCCTGATGAGGGGAATGACCTGACTCAGGCTGGCAGTGTCTGAACTGACTTCACGTGTGGCAAGTTCAAAGGGCATCAGAACCTTGCACAACGTTGAAATCATTCTCCACTGCACTTGAGACAGGTGCATTCCATCTCCTATATCGTGCTCAATTGTATAGGCTTGAATGGCCTTTTGCTGCTCCTCCAACCTCTGAAGCATATAGAGGGTTGAATTCCACCTCGTTACCACTTCTTGCTTCAGATGATGGCAGGGCAGGTTCAGTAGTTTTTGGTGGTGCTCCAGTCTTCTGTACGTGGTGCCTGTACGCCGAAAGTGTCCCGCAATTTTTCTGGCCACCGACAGCATCTCTTGCACGCCCCTGTCGTTTTTTAAAAAATTCTGCACCACCAAATTCAAGGTATGTGCAAAACATGGGACGTGCTGGAATTTGCCCATATTTAATGCACACACAATATTGCTGGCGTTGTCCGATGCCACAAATCCACAGGAGAGTCCAATTGGGGTAAGCCATTCCGCGATGATCTTCCTCAGTTGCCGTAAGAGGTTTTCAGCTGTGTGCGTATTCTGGAAAGCGGTGATACAAAGCGTAGCCTGCCTAGGAAAGAGTTGGCGTTTGCGAGATGCTGCTACTGGTGCCGCCGCTGCTGTTCTTGCGGCGGGAGTCCATACATCTACCCAGTGGGCTGTCACAGTCATATAGTCCTGACCCTGCCCTGCTCCACTTGTCCACATGTCCGTGGTTAAGTGGACATTGGGTACAACTGCATTTTTTAGGACACTGGTGAGTCTTTTTCTGACGTCCGTGTACATTCTCGGTATCGCCTGCCTAGAGAAGTGGAACCTAGATGGTATTTGGTAACGGGGGCACACTGCCTCAATAAATTGTCTAGTTCCCTGTGAACTAACGGCGGATACCGGACGCACGTCTAACACCAACATAGTTGTCAAGGACTCAGTTATCCGCTTTGCAGTAGGATGACTGCTGTGATATTTCATCTTCCTCGCAAAGGACTGTTGAACAGTCAATTGCTTACTGGAAGTAGTACAAGTGGGCTTACGACTTCCCCTCTGGGATGACCATCGACTCCCAGCGGCAACAACAGCAGCGCCAGCAGCAGTAGGCGTTACACGCAAGGATGCATCGGAGGAATCCCAGGCAGGAAAGGACTCGTCAGACTTGCCAGTGACATGGCCTGCAGGACTATTGGCATTCCTGGGGAAGGAGGAAATTGACACTGAGGGAGTTGGTGGGGTGGTTTGCGTGAGCTTGGTTACAAGAGGAAGGGATTTACTGGTCAGTGGACTGCTTCCGCTGTCACCCAAAGTTTTTGAACTTGTCACTGACTTATTATGAATGCGCTGCAGGTGACGTATAAGGGAGGATGTTCCGAGGTGGTTAACGTCCTTACCCCTACTTATTACAGCTTGACAAAGGGAACACACGGCTTGACACCTGTTGTCCGCATTTCTGGTGAAATACCTCCACACCGAAGAGCTGATTTTTTTGGTATTTTCACCTGGCATGTCAACGGCCATATTCCTCCCACGGACAACAGGTGTCTCCCCGGGTGCCTGACTTAAACAAACCACCTCACCATCAGAATCCTCCTGGTCAATTTCCTCCCCAGCGCCAGCAACACCCATATCCTCCTCATCCTGGTGTACTTCAACACTGACATCTTCAATCTGACTATCAGGAACTGGACTGCGGGTGCTCCTTCCAGCACTTGCAGGGGGCATGCAAATAGTGGAAGGCGCATGCTCTTCACGTCCAGTGTTGGGAAGGTCAGGCATCGCAAACGACACAATTGGACTCTCCTTGTGGATTTGGGATTTCAAAGAACGCACAGTTCTTTGCGGTGCTTTTGCCAGCTTGAGTCTTTTCAGTTTTCTAGCGAGAGGCTGAGTGCTTCCATCCTCATGTGAAGCTGAACCACTAGCCATGAACATAGGCCAGGGCCTCAGCCGTTCCTTGCCACTCCGTGTGGTAAATGGCATATTGGCAAGTTTACGCTTCTCCTCCGACAATTTTATTTTAGGTTTTGGAGTCCTTTTTTTTCTGATATTTGGTGTTTTGGATTTGACATGCTCTGTACTATGACATTGGGCATCGGCCTTGGCAGACGACGTTGCTGGCATTTCATCGTCTCGGCCATGACTAGTGGCAGCAGCTTCAGCACGAGGTGGAAGTGGATCTTGATCTTTCCCTAATTTTGGAACCTCAACTTTTTTGTTCTCCATATTTTATAGGCAGAACTAAAAGGCACCTCAGGTAAACAATGGAGATGGATGGATTGGATACTAGTATACAATTATGGACGGACTGCCACGGTTAGGTGGTATAAAAAAACCACGGTTAGGTGGTATATATTATAATAATAATACAATTATGGATGGACGGACTGCCTGCCGACACAGAGGTAGCCACAGCCGTGAACTACCGCACTGTACACTGGTTGATAAAGAGATAGTAGTATACTCGTAACAACTAGTATGACACTATGACGACGGTATAAAGAATGGAAAAAAAACCACGGTTAGGTGGTATATATTATAATAATAATACAATTATGGATGGACGGACTGCCTGCCGACTGCCGACACAGAGGTAGCCACAGCCGTGAACTACCGCACTGTACACTGGTTGATAAAGAGATAGTAGTATACTCGTAACAACTAGTATGACACTATGACGACGGTATAAAGAATGAAAAAAAAAACCACGGTTAGGTGGTATATATTATAATAATAATACAATTATGGATGGACGGACTGCCTGCCGACTGCCGACACAGAGGTAGCCACAGCCGTGAACTACCGCACTGTACACTGGTTGATAAAGAGATAGTAGTATACTCGTAACAATTAGGATGACACTATGACGGTATAAAGAATGAAAAAAAAACCACGGTTAGGTGGTAGGTATATAATAATAAATAATACAATTCTGGTCGGACGGACTGCCTGCCGTGTGCCGACACAGAGGTAGCCACAGCCGTGAACTACCGCACTGTACACTGGTTGATAAAGAGATAGTAGTATACTCGTAACAATTAGGATGACACTATGACGGTATAAAGAATGAAAAAAAAAACCACGGTTAGGTGGTAGGTATATAATAATAAATAATACAATTCTGGTCGGACGGACTGCCTGCCGTGTGCCGACACAGAGGTAGCCACAGCCGTGAACTACCGCACTGTACACTGGTTGATAAAGAGATAGTAGTATACTCGTAACAATTAGGATGACACTATGACGGTATAAAGAATGAAAAAAAAAACCACGGTTAGGTGGTAGGTATATAATAATAAATAATACAATTCTGGTCGGACGGACTGCCTGCCGTGTGCCGACACAGAGGTAGCCACAGCCGTGAACTACCGCACTGTACACTGGTTGATAAAGAGATAGTAGTATACTCGTAACAATTAGGATGACACTATGACGGTATAAAGAATGAAAAAAAAAACCACGGTTAGGTGGTAGGTATATAATAATAAATAATACAATTCTGGTCGGACGGACTGCCTGCCGTGTGCCGACACAGAGGTAGCCACAGCCGTGAACTACCGCACTGTACACTGGTTGATAAAGAGATAGTAGTATACTCGTAACAATTAGGATGACACTATGACGGTATAAAGAATGAAAAAAAAAACCACGGTTAGGTGGTAGGTATATAATAATAAATAATACAATTCTGGTCGGACGGACTGCCTGCCGTGTGCCGACACAGAGGTAGCCACAGCCGTGAACTACCGCACTGTACACTGGTTGATAAAGAGATAGTAGTATACTCGTAACAATTAGGATGACACTATGACGGTATAAAGAATGAAAAAAAAACCACGGTTAGGTGGTAGGTATATAATAATAAATAATACAATTCTGGTCGGACGGACTGCCTGCCGTGTGCCGACACAGAGGTAGCCACAGCCGTGAACTACCGCACTGTACACTGGTTGATAAAGAGATAGTAGTATACTCGTAACAATTAGGATGACACTATGACGGTATAAAGAATGAAAAAAAAACCACGGTTAGGTGGTAGGTATATAATAATAAATAATACAATTCTGGTCGGACGGACTGCCTGCCGTGTGCCGACACAGAGGTAGCCACAGCCGTGAACTACCGCACTGTACACTGGTTGATAAAGAGATAGTAGTATACTCGTAACAATTAGGATGACACTATGACGGTATAAAGAATGAAAAAAAAAACCACGGTTAGGTGGTAGGTATATAATAATAAATAATACAATTCTGGTCGGACGGACTGCCTGCCGTGTGCCGACACAGAGGTAGCCACAGCCGTGAACTACCGCACTGTACACTGGTTGATAAAGAGATAGTAGTATACTCGTAACAATTAGGATGACACTATGACGGTATAAAGAATGAAAAAAAAAACCACGGTTAGGTGGTAGGTATATAATAATAAATAATACAATTCTGGTCGGACGGACTGCCTGCCGTGTGCCGACACAGAGGTAGCCACAGCCGTGAACTACCGCACTGTACACTGGTTGATAAAGAGATAGTAGTATACTCGTAACAATTAGGATGACACTATGACGGTATAAAGAATGAAAAAAAAACCACGGTTAGGTGGTAGGTATATAATAATAAATAATACAATTCTGGTCGGACGGACTGCCTGCCGTGTGCCGACACAGAGGTAGCCACAGCCGTGAACTACCGCACTGTACTGTGTCTGCTGCTAATATAGACTGGTTGATATTTAAAGAGATATTAGTAGTATACAACAATACTATACTGGTGGTCAGGCACTGGTCACCACTCCTGCAGCAAAAGTGTGCACTGTTAATTAATATAATTGTACTCCTGGCTCCTGCTAACAACCTGCAGTGCTCCCCAGTCTCCCCCTCAATTAATTATAAGCTTTTAATTTATACATTGATGACTGTGCAGCACACTGGGCTGAGCTGAGTGCACACAGACTGAGTCACACTGTGTGACTGACTGTGCTGTGTATCGTTTTTTTTTTCAGGCAGAGAACGGATATAGCAGAGAGAAGTGAACGGATATATTATATTAAATAAAAGTTAACTAGCAACTGCACTGGTCACTGACTGTGGTAAACTAACTCTGTCTGCGACTCTGCACAATCTCTCTCTCTCTATCTAATCTATCTCTATTCTAATGGAGAGGACGCCAGACACGTCCTCTCCCTATCAATCTCAATGCACGAGTGAAAATGGCGGCGACGCGCGGCTCCTTATATAGAATCCGAGTCTCGCGATAGAATCCGAGCCTCGCGAGAATCCGACAGCGTCATGATGACGTTCGGGCGCGCTCGGGTTAACCGAGCAAGGCGGGAAGATCCGAGTCGCTCGGACCCGTGAAAAAAAACATGAAGTTCGGGCGGGTTCGGATTCCGAGGAACCGAACCCGCTCATCTCTAATTGACAAGTTCAAAAACTTTGGGTGACAGCGGAAGCAGTCCACTGCCAACTAAATCCCTTCCTCTTGTAACCAAGCTCCTGCAAACCACACCACCAACTCCCTCAGTGTCAATTTCTTCTTTAGACAGGAAAGCCAATAGTCCTGCAGGCCATGTCACTGTCAAGTCTGACGAGTCCTCTCCAGCCTGGGATTTCTCCGATGCATCCTTGAGTGTAACGCCTACTGCTGCTGGCGCTGCTGTTGTTGCTGCTGGGAGTCGATCGTCATCCCATAGGGGAAGTCGGAAGACCACTTATACTACCTACAGTAAGCAATTGACTGTCCAACAGTACTTTGCGAGGAAGATGAAATATCACAGCAGTCATCCTGCTACAAAGCGGATAACTCAGGCCTTGGCAGCCTGGGTGGTGAGAAACGTGTTTTCGGTATCCACCGTTAATTCACAGGGAACTAGAGAATTGCTTGAGGTACTGTGTCCCCATACCAAATACCATCTAGGTTCCATTTCTCTAGGCAGGCGATACCGAAAATGTAAACAGACGTCAGAAAAAGAGTCACCAGTGTCCTAAAAAATGCAGTTGTACCCAATGTCCACTTAACCATGGACATGTGGACAAGTGGACCAGGGCAGACTCAGGACTATATGACTGTGACAGCCCACTGGGTAGATGTATTGCCTACCGCAGCAAGAACAGCAGCGGCGGCACCAGTAGCAGCATCTAGCAAACGCCAACTCGTTCCTAGGCAGGCTACGCTTTGTATCACCGCTTTCCATAAAAGACACACAGCTGACAACCTCTTACGGAAACTAAGGAACATCATCGCAGAATGGCTTACCCCAATTGGACTCTCCTGGGGATTTGTGACATCGGACAACGCCACTAATATTGTGCGTGCATTACATCTGGGCAAATTCCAGCACGTCCCATGTTTTGCACATACATTGAATTTGGTGGTGCAGAATTATTTAAAAAACGACAGGGGCGTGCAAGAGATGCTGTTGGTGGCCCGAAGAATTGGGGGCCACTTTCGGCATTCAGCCACCGCGTGCCAAAGACTGGAGCACCAGCAAACACTCCTGAACCTGCCCTGCCATCATCTGAAGCAAGAGGTGGTAACGAGGTGGAATTCAACCCTCTATATGCTTCAGAGGATGGACGAGCAGCAAAAAGGCCATTCAAGCCTATACAGCCACCTACGATATAGGCAAAGGAGGGGGAATGCACCTGACTCAAGCGCAGTGGAGAATGATTTCAACATTGTGCAAGGTTCTGCAACCCTTTGAACTTGCCACACGTGAAGTCAGTTCAGACACTGCCAGCCTGAGTCAGGTCATTCCCCTAATCAGGCTTTTTCAGAAGAAGCTGGAGAGATTGAAGGAGGAGCTAAAACAGAGCGATTCCGCTAGGCATGTGGGACTTGTGGATGGAGCCCTTAATTCGCTTAACCAGGATTCACGGATGGTCAATCTGTTGAAATCAGAGCACTACATTTTGGCCACCGTTCTCGATCCTTTGAAAGAATGGTGGAGGATTATATAAGTGACCGCATCCAAGTAGGCACATCAGACAGTCCGTACGTATACTGGCAGGAAAAAGAGGCAATTTGGAGGCCCTTGCACAAACTGGCTTTATTTTACCTAAGTTATCCCCCTCCAGTGTGTACTCCGATTGTCAGCAATCGGCGTACGATGTTACTACCAGAAAATGTGGAGAAGATGATGTTCATCAAAATGAATTATAATCAATTCCTCCGTGGAGACATTCACCAGAAATTACCTCCAGAAAGTACACAGGGACCTGAGATGGTGGATTCCAGTGGGGACGAATTAATAATCTGTGAGGAGGGGGATGTACACAGTGAAAGGGGTGAGGAATCGGACGATGAGGAGGAGGTGGGCATCTTGCCTCTGTAGAGCCAGTTTTTGCAAGGAGAGATTGATTGCTTCTTTTTTGGTGGGGGCCCAAACCAACCAGTCATTTCAGTCACAGTTGTGTGGCAGACCCTGTCGTTGCAAAAAATGGTGAGCTGCTCAATCAGATAGTGATGTCACTCAGGTGCTAAAAGGGAGGGGTAATTCTGTGTAGGAAAAAACAATGGTTCCCTAATGCACACAGAGTGAAAAATATTACTACATAACAGTCAGATAATACGGAGATCTTGGTTGCGTATATCTGCAGCTCACCATTTTTTGCATTGTATTGAGAGGCATGGATGGGTCAGCATTGGGAGGGATTGCTGATTCTAGACTGCCATAGGAGAAGCTAGGGGTATCTCCAGGTAAGCTGGCTCTCAGATCTTGTAGGAGCCATTACCATGTGGCCTTACACTGGGAATTTTACCCAGACATATTTGTAATTATTTATGGGGTGGGTGTGGGGTGTGGTGGCCCCTGTGTCGGTATGGCTGGGCTGCTTCAGGTCGGCACACCCTAACACTTTATTAACACTTATGTTTTTCCCTATCACTTTGTTTATTTTTTTGTATTATTTTAATCACACCACTTACATAGCACTTCTGTGCTTCTTATTAACCCTTATTAACTCTCACCTGTGTGCTGACCTGGGGTAGCCGACATGTGCCGACGTTATGGGGTCCTGCACCCCGGACCCATACCTAGCATTAGGGACCCCCAGTGATGGAGATGCCTTGTCGATCGGCCTGGGGGCTTAACCCTATATCTGCAGATATACGCAACCAAGATCTCCGTATTATCTGACTGTTATGTAGTAATATTTTTCACTCGGTGTGCATTAGGGAACCATTGTTTTTTCCTACACAGACCCTGTCGTTGAAAAGATGGGTTTGTTAAAGTGTGCATGTCCTGTTTATACAACATAAGGGTGGGTGGGAGGGCCCAAGGACAATTCCATCTTGCACCTCTTTTTTCTTTAATTTTTCTTTGCATCATGTGCTGTTTGGGGACTATATTTTGAAGTGCCATCCTGTCTGACACTGCAGTGCCACTCCTAGATGGGCCAGGTGTTTGTGTCGGCCACTTGGGTCGCTTAGCTTAGTCACACAGCTACCTCATTGCGCCTCTTTTTTTCTTTGCATCATGTGCTGTTTGGGGACTATTTTTTTGAAGTGCCATCCTGTCTGACACTGCAGTGCCACTCCTAGATGGGCCAGGTGTTTGTGTCGGCCACTTGGGTTGCTTAGCTTAGTCACACAGCTACCTCATTGCGCCTCTTTTTTTCTTTGCATCATGTGCTGTTTGGGGACAATTTTTTTAATCTGCCATCCTGTCTGACACTGCAGTGCCACTCCTAGTTGGGCCAGGTGTTTGTGTCGGCCACTTGGGTCGCTTAGCTTAGTCACACAGCATCCTCATTGCGCCTCTTTTTCCTTTGCATCATGTGCTGTTTGGGGACTATTTTTTTGAAGTGCCATCCTGTCTGACACTGCAGTGCCACTCCTAGATGGGCCAGGTGTTTGTGTCGGCCACTTGGGTCGCTTATCTTAGTCACTCAGCTACCTCATTGCGCCTCTTTTTTTCTTTGCATCATGTGCTGTTTGGGGACTATTTTTTTGAAGTGCCATCTTGTCTGATACTGCAGTGCCACTCATAGGTGGGCCAGGTGTTTGTGTCGGCCACTTGGGTCGCTTAGCTTAGTCACACAGCTACATCATTGCACCCCTTTTTTTTTTATTTGCATCATGTGCTGTTTGGGGACTATTTTTTTGAAGTGCCATCCTGTCTGACACTGCAGTGCCACTCCTAGATGGGCCAGGTGTTTGTGTCGGCCACTTGGGTCACTTAGCTTAGTCACACAGCTACCTCGGTGCAAATTTTAGGACTAAAAATAATATTGTGAGTTGTGAGGTGTTCAGAATAGACTGGAAATGAGTGTGAATTATGGTTATTGAGGTTAATAATACTATGGGATCAAAATTACCCCCAAATTCTATGATTTAAGCTGTTTTTGAGGGTTTTTTGAAAAAAAACCCACCCGAATCCGACAAAAAATTTTCAGGAAGGTTTTGCCAAAACGCGTCCGAATCCAAAACATGGCCGCGGAACCGAATCCAAAACCAAAACACTAAACCCGAAAAATTTCCGGTGCACAACACTACTAGGAAGTCCTGTAACCTAGCAGTAATCTTCTCCATAACCACGATGCCAGCTATCCTGTTGCAAACTATATCAAATCATAAAGTAGGGGTATGGCATTGGATACTCAAAATGAGGAGATTCACAAGAGGTGAATCAAAGAAAGACTCCTTTAGTGTGTACTCTTAATGAAATTATATAATCAAACTTTAAAACACACACACATATATACATATATATATATGTGTATATTAATATACAGTATATTAATAGGAGAAGAACAATTTTTATGAGTGACATATTTCTATGATGCTGCTGGCTGAGCAGGGGTCTTGGACCATAGATTTTCAGAAAAATATTGACGCTGTAATTGGTTGCTTCGTTTCAGAGTTATGTGACAAAACGTCCGCCTGCCATTTACAATACATCACAGTTGTGCTGTGGAATATGTGACAGTTGGTGAACTCTCCCTATGCACGTGCTGGGGGCCTGGAACATGTAACCTGCTGTGTGGTCTTTGAAAACGTGACAGTTATTTTCAGCCACCTACTAAGCAGGGATTTTTCTAAATTCGCCTCCTAAGGGGTAAAATGTTCTGACCGGAAAACATTTGCCTGGTTGAAACCGAGCACATCAGCTAGTATCTTTAATGTGTTTTAGGGTAAAACAACTAAACAGAGACAGAAACAAAAACAGTACAAAATTGTTTGTTTTTTGAGTAATCTATGGTGTGTGGTGAGTTATCTATTATAATATATCTCAACTAAAAATATTTTGAATAAATAATAATAGAGCTTGTTGAGCTCATATGAGAGATAACTGCAAAGTGGCAAATTACACCATTCAATATTTCTAATTATAAGAAAAATGAAAATCTAGATCTCAATATTATAGCCATTTCATTATTCCAATAAGGGGAATGCTGCATAACATTCACTAACTGTTCCTAGATAGGATTAAGTCTAGCTGCCATTAGGCCATTTTAGGCAGTTTTCTAAGGGCAGGACTTGGAGGGTGGTAGTTTAGGATTGGCCATATACTGTAGTTTTGCATTTCTTTGTTTGCTGTGCTGTTAGGAATGATTAGAAGACTGACAAGTCAGGTGGAGGAGTGCTATATGATGCGTGACAGAGCTGTTAGTTGTGTCTTCTGGAAGAGAAGAACAATCTCCACAGAGTCACCTAAGAGAGGCAGGCTCTGCTGGCGTACTAGTGCAGAAGAGGGATTGCCTAGAGAGCTGTAAGGAGAGGAATGGAAAAACACCAGATACCGTACTATTCAATGGCGACTCCAGAGGTGGGACTGAAGCACAGTTCAAAATTCAAATAGGACAGCCACACCAACTACCACCCCAAATTCTGCAAAACATCATCTGGGACTTACTGGCAGTTGGTGTGGTTCCCCTATTTAAATTTTGGACCTCACTGCAGCCCCATCTATGGTGCCACCACTGGTGCTGATCCTCGTCAGGTGTGCTCTGCAGATGTGCTTGCAACATTGGAGGCTGAGTCTGCAGCAGTGGTCCAGTCATGAAGCTGTGCTGTCATGTAGGTCACCAGAGAGAATCGTAACATCCAACAGACGGTGCTGTGTGGAGCTCCGCAACACTTATTTATAAAAACCCTTTAAGCTTCCTCCCCAGCACAAGTTACCAACCTGTGTGGGCTCATCTCCTCCTCAGCAGATCCGCAGAACCCAACCAACTGAGCCACTCATTTCGGCCACAGATACACCTGCTTGATGCCACATATAGTCAGTCTTCCTCTCCCCCAGCCTACCTTCTAGCAGTCTCCTCTTCCGGTAATACTGTAAGCCCTGATCCAGCCCAATGGACAGCACAAACAGTACACTCCTCATTACCTCTATGGAGTAGGAGGATTACCTCTCCCTTTCGCGTATGGTTTTTTTGGGGACAGTGTAATGTTATGTCCACTAAAATATTCACAACCTTTGTACCTCTTAGTGCTTCTGTGGCTCTGCAAGCAGCTACTGTACATATACTGGATTACAGTGCATATGTCCTGGACACTCCTTTTTAACTGCAACATGATCATCTGAGGTCCATCTTCCCATTCCTCCATGGCTGCCTTGTTCTCTTATGAAGGACAGTGGCCAGTGCCAACCTGACAGTTTTCCAAGTGTTAAATTCATTTTCACAGTATACTCAGAGTGAATCTATTAATCAGTGTTGGATGGGTTGAGGATAACGGGTGCTGGGTGGTTAAAGTGATTAATGAATCATCAAGTCAAATTGGTTAATGGTGGATGGGGATGGTTCTTAAATTATTTAGGGTAATGGGTTACTGAGTGCTGTGGTGTAATTGATTAATATGTGCTGTGTGGGAGGAAGTTAGTGGGTGCTGAGTTGGGTAAACGGGTTGCTGGGGCTAAATGGAGGTTGATGGGAGTGGAGGTGATTGGACATTTTGGAAACTCTGGTTCTGCATCAATGTTTAATAACTCCCTCAGCAGGCATAGAGTAAAGAAACCGTGGTTTATAACTGATTTGTGAGTTATTTTCCCTCATTTATCAGCAATACTGTATATTTTACAGTGTTGTAAATTCAAAAACATTGGGGGTCATTCCGAGTTGTTCGCTCGTTATTTTTTTGTCGCAACGGAGCGAATAGTTGCTAATGCGCATGCGCAATGTCCGCAGTGCGACTGCGCCAAGTAAATTTGCTATGCAGTTAGGAATTTTACTCACGGCATTACAAGGTTTTTTTTCTTTGTTCTGGTGATCGTAATGTGATTGACAGGAAGTGGGTGTTTCTGGGCGGAAACTGGCCGTTTTATGGGTGTGTGCGAAAAAACGCTACAGTTTCTGGGAAAAACGCGGGAGTGGCAGGAGAAACGGAGGAGTGTCTGGGAGAACGCTGGGTGTGTTTGTGACGTCAAACCAGGAACTGAACTGATCGCAGATGCCGAGTAAGTGTGGAGCTACTCAGAAACTGCTAAGAAGTGTCTATTCGCAATTCTGCTAATCTTTCGTTCGCAATTTTAATATGCTAAGATTCACTCCCAGTAGGCGGCGGCTTAGCGTGTGCAAAGCTGCTAAAAGCAGCTTGCGAGCGAACTCGGAATGACCCCCATTGCTCATTGCCATTTACAATCTATTTTCCCTACCCAGACACATACATTGGGGAATATACAGAGTTATTAGTAAACCAAAAAAGTTAGCAACTGGGCAAAACCATGTTGCACTGCAGGTGGAGCAGGTGTAACATGTGCAGAGAGAGTTAGATTTGGGTGGGCTGTGTTCAAACTGAAATCTAAGTTGCAGTGTAAAATAAAGTAGCCAGTATTTATCATGCACAGAAACAATATAACCCACCGAAATCTAAATCTCTCTGCACATGTTACATCTACCCCCCTGCAGTGCAACACGGTTTTGCCCAATTGCTAACTTTTTTGGTTTGCTAACAACTCTGAATAACCCCCATAAACCATTAGCATATGTTATAGTTACAATATTTTAGTAGCATTGTTTTTTTACGTTTAATAAATCTGGCATTGTCCCTCAGTAACAGGAGCTGTGAAAAAGTGACGATCGTCTTCTTTATAAAAATACATTTAGAACCCATGTCTTCCCACTTCACATCTACTACAAAACCTCCAAAGCACTGTATTCCTTAAAATACACTTCCCCCTATATCTGCAGGGCCCCCCTACAGCAAAATAGTGTTTAGTAGCTACCAGTGGCATAAGTTCATCCCAGATAAATATTGGTGCCCCCCTATTTCCTATATTAAGATAAATATATGTATGTATGTGTGCGTATGTATGTGTGTGTGTGTGTGTGTGTGTGTGTGTGTGTGTGTGTGTGTGTGTGTGTGTGTGTTTGTATGTATGGAGTGTTCTGAAAAAAAATGTATATACTGTATTTATACATTTTATTGTCTGTTATTTTAAATCACACATTGTTTAGCAGTCATACCCAGGATAAGAACCCATGACCTGTTACACTGACAGCAGACACTTTACTGATGGAGTTATTTGCTCCTGTAGAGAAAGCATCAGAATTCTAACTATACGAAGAGTTACGTGTAATTGTCAGAGAAGTAACTTCATATAGTTAAAATTCTCATATTTCCTATACAGGAGCCAATAGCTTTATCAGTAAGGTGTCTGCTTCCAGTGTAATAGGTCATGGTTTCGAATCCTGGATGTGACACTTGTAAAATGTGTATATTCAGTATAATAAAGAGGGTGTGATTTGTAAGGTGCAGGGACCAGTGAGGAAGTCGGCCACTAAGAAGACAGTGGCAGCTATCAATTAACTTAATTCAATGGCGTCACAAAATGGGAGGAGAGGTGCCCCCTTCAGAGCAGGAGCCCGGCGGCAGATGACTCCGTAGCCTCCCAGAGTTCTGCCTCTGGTAGCTACTGCTAGATTAGAAAACAAGTACAAATAATCATTGTCAGTCTGGCTAACCAAGGTGTCAGGGAAATCTAACACAGTGCAAGATTTTGCCAAAAGTAATTGTGGTTTTATGTATATAGCTGGGAAAAAAGTATTTGGTGGAGCAGGGGTGGAAGTGTGGAACTATGTCTAGGATGCTTAGAATCCTTCTATCTGCCCGCTATCTTTGATCTTTGAGGATTCAGTTATATCAGGTATGGTTCCCAAAGACTGGCGTATAGCGGAAGTAGTGCCTATATTCAAAAAGGGAAGTAAAGCTGAACCAGGTAATTATAGACCAGTTAGTCTTACATCTATAGTGGGGAAAGTATTGGAAGGTATTCTAAGAGATAGTATTCAGAAGTTCCTTGAAACCAATAAGGTCATTAAAAGGAATCAACATGGGTTTATGAAGGACAGATCCTGTCAAACCAACTTACTTGGCTTTTATGAAACAGTAAGCGCAAACCTAGATCAGGGTAAAGACGTGGATGTAATCTTTTTAGACTTTGCCAAAGCGTTTGATACTGTACCACACATGAGACTTATCTACAAGCTTCAAGAATCAGGGCTAGGAAGCACAATATGCACTTGGGTCAAAAGCTGGTTAGATAATAGGAAGCAGCGTGTTGTGGTTAATGGATCTTTTTCAACTTGGACTGAAGTGCTAAGTGGTGTGCCGCAAGGCTCAGTATTAGGACCGCTATTGTTCAATATTTTCATTAACGACCTAACAGAAGGTCTAAAGAGCATGGTGTCAATTTTTGCAGATGATACCAAATTGTGTAAGGCTATAAATACAGAGGAGGATGCCGAGTCTCCTCAGAACGAATTAGTTAAATTAGAAGCATGGGCAGCCAAATGGAGAATACGCTTCAACACAGACAAGTGTAAGGTAATGCACTGTGGTAACAAGAACAAAAATTACACCTACCTACTAAATGGGGTAAAATTAGGGGATTCTGTACTGGAAAAGGACTTAGGTGTCCTCATAGATAGCAAGCTAAGCAGTAGTACCCAAAGCAGGACTGCAGCAAAGAAGGCTAATAAGATATTAGCATGCATAAAACGGGGTATTGATGCTAGGGTCGAGAGTATTATACTCCTGTTATATAAATCACTAGTGAGGCCACACCTTGAATACTGTGTACAATTCTGGGCACCGTACTACAAAAAGGATATCCTGGAGCTTGAAAAGGTACAGAGGAGGGCGACCAAACTAATTAAGGGCATGGAGACGATGGAATACAAGGAAAGGCTTGAAAGACTAGGCATGTTTACATTGGAAAAGCGGAGACTAAGAGGGGATATGATCAACATCTACAAATATATAAGGGGACAATACACAGAGCTTGCGCGGGACCTGTTTTTGGTTAGATCAACACCGAGGACTCGTGGACACTCGCTCAGGTTAGAGGAGAGGAGATTCCGCACAATACGGCGCAAAGGCTTTTTCACGGTAAGGACAATACGTGTTTGGAATTCCCTGCCCGAGGGAGTTGTAATGGCGGAATCTGTCAACACCTTTAAGAATGGGTTAGATAAATTCCTATTGGATAAGGATATCCAGGGGTATGGTGCATAGTCATGCATTATAGTTACTATAAATAGGGATAAAATGCAATGGCTGACAGCAGCATCAGTCAGAAATTTTAGTCAAATCATCATGCATAGGACACCACAAATAGGTTGAACTCGATGGACAATTGTCTTTTTTCAACCTCAGATACTATGTTACTATGTTACTAGATAGAATAATAGGGGGTTATTCAGGTTTGTTAGCAAACCAAAAAAAGCACACTAATGGCCAAAACCATAAACCTCATATAGTCTGAGGATTGTCCGTAACATAAACCATAACATCTTAACACTTAACTATAATAAATAAAGACACAGAGACTTGAATTTGGCAGAAATTGTTAGCTATTTATTTAAGTGAACTATTAACTGTGAATAATTAAACTAAAGTATGGTGGCCAGAAAGAACGGCTAAACAACCCTATCCCATAGATAACTATCTTATAAAACAGAACTTACGTAAACCTTCCAACACACAAATAGGTATCCGCTCAACCTCCATCCTGACTACCCACCTGTGAAGGTGATGAGGCTGCCACCCGTGAAGGCGGTCCAGCAGATGTAAAACCAGTCAGCGAAGGAGAGCGCACCTAAAATCAACAACCAAATGACCTCCAATTCACTCTTTAATCCAACAAATGTTAACTTGCCGTTCTTTCCCGCCAACAGCGAAGTTCTGTTCTACAGAACTACGCACCGCCACCATGCCCCTAACCTACCAAACCAAACACCGAAAACAGATCCTCCAAAAACATAGATAGTCCCTGTCCTGTCAAGTGCACACCATCCGGTCTAAACAAGTAGAAGTGCCGAAACTTGATCCGCTGATGCCAAACCACAGCACCGCCATGGGCCACCACAAACTTAGCCACTGCGGCATTCACCTTCCGGCGAGCCACATCGATCGCTCGACCATCCACCACTCCACGCCAACACAACCGCGGCACCATACAAGACCAGATAAGCCTACAGCCTGGCCAAGCATCAGAAATCACTTGCAGATCCTGAATAATGGCCAATCGAAGATTCACTGCCTTCCTCCTACCTAGGTCGTTCCCTCCTAAGTGAATCACCAACAGTTTGTGGATGCCAAACTGCCGAACCTGCTCCATAAGCTTTGCTTTCAGGTCATGCCAAAGCATACCACGCACACCTATCCACCGCACATCATCCGAGCCCACAAAGCAAGGAGCCCCTTGCGTAGCCAAAAATTTGGCTGCCCAATAAACATAGGAATGGCCAATCACCCACACATCACACACATCCACCCGCCAATCTTAAGGGGAAAAAACAGATAATCAAATGTGAATATGTGAGGTAAAACCAAACCCAGCCCAGAACAGGAACCAACTATCAGAACGAGGATCTGCCAAAAAGAAAAAATTTGAATAGAGGACTATAACTTTCCTCTTGAACAAGCTTCAGGCCAATCGAAGCAACAGAAAGACACAAAAGGAAAAAACAAAATAACAAAAAGGGGGGGGTAGGAGGGGGGGGTTAGAGCTGGGAGAGGGTGGGGTGTTTGGGGGGAACACAGAATAACTCGGCTGGAGGTGAAACGTAAAAACCTGCTGAGGAACTTGTAATTAGATGCCAATTAGCCGAACTGAATAAATTAAGCCAAATCAGTTCGTCAGTTCAGGCAAAAAATCGCGAAGCACTCCAGACCCCCACTGCCAGCAGTGGCAAGTAGCTAACCATCCGAGTAGGGAGGACAGGGGAGACAAACAATACAGTACGAACACACTGAACTGAAACACACAACACAGTAACACAAACAACATGTTAGTAGGACCAACTCGCATATGCAACAACGGGCCGAATGTAACGCTTATAAGCCGCCGACTTCCAGCAGCCCAAAGCTTTAATTTCGTCCACAGTGCGCCCTGCAGATGCTGCAGAAGTGGTGGCCCCGATTCTGAAGGAATGGGACCCAAAGTCCCTAGGCAAGAGGCCCAAACTGGACAGGCAGCGCCGCATCATCCATGTAAATTGGTACTTTGTCAAAGGCGACCCGTCGTAATGCAGGAGCCAAGACCCTTCAGACGAGGGCCTGACCTCCGCATACCGACCAGCCAATGCCACCGGACAACAGTCCCCACCACCCGAAGGTGTCAAAGTGAGCCAATGCCCTCTACCCATCTGATCAGTTTTGGAGCGGCGCAGCCTGCACAGCACAGACCCCCCAGCCACAATAACATCTGCGCGCCTCATAAAGGCCTCGATTTTCTTAGTAGCCGCAACCAGCTCCAAAATCCTGAATGCACCATGGAACGCCATGGAAAAGGCCAGCTGAAACAGGAGCGTTTCAAAATGTGAGTCCGCCACCCCCGCCACCGCCCCTAAGAGGGAAGAAAGCAGGGACGCATCAATAGGGCGTCGGCCATCGGGAGGCACCGTAGCCGAACGCGCCCAACCTCTAAGCGCCCTTGCCAGTAGGAAACCCTTCGTAAAATCCGGCATACCCTTCAATTTAGAATAAAAGGATATCCCGGCAAGGTATAGGGAAACCACGGCCCTCGATCTCCCCGTTACGAAGAGTTGCCAAACGAAGTCTAGAAACAAGCTCTGACCCTCCTTACCTCTAGGCCCTTGGTCACGGGAAAAGTCTTCCCACTCCTTCCAGGCCCGGCGGTATCCAGCGAGAGTGGACGGAGCCAAAGACAGCTCCGCTAGCCCTTCCAATCCGCCATGATGACCTGCCAAACATAAGAAGGGCAGGGCAAACCTACCGAATCAGCCTCCGGGGCCAACAAACGGAACCTATCCCACTGCCCCCTGGACAATGCGTCGGCGATCCCATTATCTACCCCGGGGACGTGTTGCGCCCGAACAGAACATTGCAGCGCAAACAGGTTAGCACGAGCCGTGACAACACTCGGAGGACTCGCAGGGCCTTAGCCCATTGGTTGTTAACCGCGTGCACGACCCCCAAGTTATCGCAGCGGAAGAGAATACTGCGATCGCGCAGGCGCTCCCCCCCAAACCTCCAAGGCCACCATGATGGGAAAGAGCTCCAGCAACAACAGGTCGCTGGTCAGCCCCTCCCTCGACCAAGACTCCGGCCAAGAGGCCACGCACCAAGTCCCGTCCAGGTAACAACCGAACCCCAAGGAGCCCGCCGCATCTGTAAACAACTGCAATTCGAAACTATCAACGAGCGGGGCCATCCAGATCCGTACACAATTGAAATCCACCAGGAACGAAACCCACATAGCGAGGTCCCGCCTAATCTCTGCCGAGAAATGGACAAAATGGTGCGGCCTGGACACCCCAGCCGTGGACGCTCCAACTTCCGGCAAAAAACCCTGCCCATGGGAATCACCCGACAGGCAAAGTTCAAGCGACCTAAGAGGGATTGCGCCTCTCGCAAAGTAACCTTACTTCGACCCGAGCACTGCGCAATGGACTCCCGAAGCTGCACGACCTTGTCCTGAGGAAGCCGGCACGCCCCCGCGACCGTATCGATCTCGATACCTAAAAAGGACAAGCAGGAGAGGGGCCCCTCCGTATTATCCTCGGCCACCGGGATGCCAAAATGCCCCAGCAACGCCCGCAGCGAGAACAGCAGGAAACCACAGCGAGGAGAATGCGCGGGCCCCATGCACAAAAAAATCATCCAGGGAATGGGCAATCCCGCTACCTCCGCAAGAAAACTCCACGCACCAATGCAAAAAGGTGCTGAACTTTTCAAAAAAGGCACACAAAACGGAACACCCCATAGGCAGACACTTGTCAATGAAGTATTCCTTCCCGACGCGGAAACCCATGAATCAAAACGACTCTGGGTGCAAAGGGAGCAAGCGAAAAGCCGATTCAACATCCAGCTTAGCCATGAGGGCCCCCGGGCCACACTCCCGGACCAAGCCCAGAGCATCCTCAAAGGACTGATACACCACCGAACAATCATCCGGCGAAATCGCATCATTCACCGAGGACCCCGATGGATAAGACAAATGCTGAATGAGCCTAAACTTACCCGGAGCCTTTTTGGGCACCACCCCCACCGGGGAAATAATCAAATCCTCGATAGGTGGCTGCGCAAAGGGGCCCGCCATTCTCCCTAGTTGAACCTCCTGTTCCACTTTACCTCGAAGCATGTCAGGGAAATCCTGGGCAGACTGCAGGTTCCTGGCGGCCCGAACTAAAACATCCCCCCCCACAGGCAAACGAAAACCCGACGCAAAACCCTCCCGCAGAAATCTTGCGTCATCTGTGTTTGGGTACCATCCCAACCATTTTAGCATGGCCCCCAAACGAACCAGGGACGGCGCCCTAACTAGCGGCAAGCCCGCCCGTTGCTCTTCCGGCAGGGCCAGCAGCCGCCTTGGCACCAGGACACCCCCCGCGGAAGCAATTGGAAGCAGGGTGGGATCCGTTACATCGCAAGCAAAGGTGTCGAAAACGACACTGTTGCCCAAGGGGGCACGTGGCATTGTTGAACGCGAAACATTTCCCCTTCGCCGGCGTCTGCTGCGGAGAACGGGCCGCGTTCTAAGGGCGGCGTGGCGGACCCTCCACTGCCGGCCGAAACTGACTCGCCGTTGCGGCCTGCGCCACCGGCGTCCCCTTAGCCACCACCTTCACATCTTGCGCTCGCGTGACCCGCAGCCATACCTCCACGTCCTTGCAACCAAAGTCAATGACGTGTAGGCAATCGTGCTTCTGACGGAACTGCTTGTCGTATTGCAGCCACAAATCGTCCGTAGACTGACGCTGCATGTCATGCACGTTCATGTCTTCATCAGGGCGATCCTCCAAGTAGCACGCCGCGAAGACACAGAAACCCGCCAACCAGTTGTCATACGAGCGGAAGGCCTCCGCCCCAATACCGCCCTTCGCGAGCGCTGCCTTACCTTCCCTCTTGGTGTCATCTGTCAACGTAAAAAGGTCGACGTATTCCCCCTGTCTAATCTTCCTCCTGCAACTCTCCCGCAATCCCCGCAAGACTGCCGTGTACTCGCAGCAAACCACGCCCGGCAAATTACGCCTCCTCCTTTCCCGGCGAGAACTGCTACTACTCTTCCGAGACCGCTTATCCCGGTGCCGCGCCTCACGCCGCGCGTACTTGATAGCCCTCTTCCTAGCCTTAGCGGTGCTACTAACCGCAGACTGCCACGAAGAAGAAGAAGAGGAAGATCTACTCGACGTACTGCCGTACGAGGAAGAAGAGGACCCCTGCGATAAAGCAACTGTATCAGTGTCCCACTCACCGGTCGGCCCGCTTCCTGGAGGTGACACGTCCGCCACGACCTGCTCCTCCTCCCGATCGTCCCCCGTATCCGAACCTGCAAAAGAAGGGAAAACCGTCGCGGGTGCCGAAGCCCCCCCGGCGGGGATATAAGCAGACGCCCCCGTGGCTGACGGGGCAACGCCACCCAGCAGCGAAGCGGCCGAGCCCATAGCGCGACACGCTTGCAGGAACTGCGCCATAGCGGGGCCAGAAACACTAGGGGAAACGGCCGCGTTGACCGCGGCAGGAGTCACGGACACGCCACCCGGGGACAGCGCCGCCAAAACCGGCACGAATGCCGCCGCCATTGCCGACACTGCCGCCGTAACGGCAGAGGGATCCGGAGCCGCAGCCTCAACGGAACCCCGCTCCCCGGGTCCGCAGCAGGGACGGCCCTCGCGCCGCCGCTGCGCCGACCCGGGCGGCCCCGACTGGGCCCAGCGCCAGACGACTGCCGTGCCCCCGCATTATTGCGTGAAGCACCAGCCGCCCCCACATTGCCATGGCCCGCACCGCCCCCGCCCACCGGGAGAACCAGATGGCCACCGCACCCAGTTCCCTCCCCTCCACTCCTGTCCCCCACAGCAACGGAAACAGAAACCGGGGAGCCCCCCCCGTTGGAGTGGGGAGAGCCCCCAGGAGGCACCAGCACCACACATGCACGCGGGCGCGCCTGCGAATCAGCAGCTGCCTGGCAGGGGTGGCCAGTGGACAAGCCACGGGCCGCAGCCCTGAAACCAACCCCCTGAAGCAGTGGTGATCCTCCATCCCCCACATCCCTTCTTGTCTGCATGACTCTCAGCGGTGGAGGGCGCGGGGGCTGCGCGCGCATCCCCGAGCCGCCGCAGCCGGAGAGGGATTACCGCCAGCGAGCACCCCCGCTGGCTCCCCCTACGGCCGCCCGATCGCGTCCTCCGCCGCCCGGCACCTCGTCCCCCCGTAGTCGCTGCTGCGCCGGGAGAATCCCCCGGCGCCCGCGGCACCGCCAGCACAGGAGCGGACGCCTTTGTTGCAGCGCGCGCCCGTGGACGGGCACCCGCGGCAGCGTCCAGGGATAGAGCCTCGGGCGTGAGCGCAGCGCCACGGCCCGGGGCACGGGATGAAGAGGGGGCAGGAGAAGCATACCGCAAAGGGGGACCAGAGGAGCGGCGGGGACGGGACATGGCGGCCAAATCGATAAAATGATGGGCACAGAGAGGGGGTGGGGGCACCAGATGCAACGTGGCACAATATAAAAGCAGGCAGTGCCTTAACACAGCAACAATGCAAGCAGCACAAAAACACAGGAGCACTCACCCCTACCACGACAAAAGCAGAAGAGGCTGACCCAGCCCCTTTCTCAGGCTTAAGAACCTGTTCCACCTACCCCCAACATTCATTCCTATTGGCTAACAATAATACTCCCATAATGCCTTACCGTCCTGCCCCCAGACTAGCTGAGGTTTAACCCTCTCCTCTCCTATTCTGTCAATTCGTTCTCCTGTTGCACTGCAAGTAGGACAGATGTAACATGTGCAGAGATATTTAGATTTGGATGGGCTATATTGTTTCTGTGTATAGTAAATACTGGCTGCTTTATTTTTACACTGCAATTTATATTTCAGTTTGAACACACCCCACCCAAATCTAAATATCTCTGCACATGTTACATGTGCCCCACCTGCAGTGCAACATTGTTTTAACTATTAGTGTGCTTTTTTTGGTTTGCTAACAAACCTGAATACGGCCCAATATCTCCACTCTTCTAATACAGTGCATGTTACACTGATGACCTACCCACTAAAGTTGGTAGATGGTACCATAAAGAAAAAAACAAATGAATCATGAAAGATTACTGAGAAAAAATAGCAAATGAGAGTACATAAGAATACCTGCCTCTCTCTTAATTAGTTACCAATGTGATATATAAGTTAGAGATTCCCAGCTCTATACTGTCAGGAATATAAGGTTCTGTCAGGAATAAAACAATGCAGTAGGTCAGGGACTCACTCCAAAAGGTAAGTGTTAATAGATAAGATTGATCGTTCCTGAATAATATGATAGTCTCACAGTTATCCCAGAGACACAGTAATAGATAACAGGTAGTTCTGAATTGAAACAGATCTTAAATGCTCAGTGAGTCACTCTTTAAAGCTTTCACTGAAATATAATAAGTTTGTACTGAAGTGTTGGTTATAGTTAAGCATACCTACAGTTGTATCAGTGATGTAATTATAAGCCACAAATGCCTCTGTACTGGTACTAGAGATGTGCACCGGAAATTTTTCTGGATTCGGACGCGTTTTGGCAAAACCTCCCAGAAATGTTTTTGTCGGAATCGGGTTTCTTTTGGATTTGGGTGTTTTTTTTTCAAAAACCCCTCAAAAACAGCTTAAATCATAGAATTTGGGGGTAATTTTGATCCTATAGTATTATTAACCTCAATAACCATAATTTCCACTCATTTCCAGTCTATTCTGAACACCTCACAATATTATTTTTAGTATTAAAATTTGCACTGAGGTCGCTAAGCAACCCAAGTGGGTGGTATAAACACCTGGCCCATCTAGGAGTGGCCCTGCAGTGTCAGACAGGATTGCACTTAAAAAAATTGGCCCCAAACAGCACATGATGCAAAGAAAAGAGAAAAAGAGGTGCACTGTGGTCGCTGGATGGCTTAGCTAAGCGACACAAGTGGGCGGCACAAACACCTGGCCCATCTAGGAGTGGCACTGCAGTGTCAGACAGGATGGCACTTAAAAAAATTGGCCCCAAACATCACAGCAAAGATAAATAAATTAAAAAAGAGGTGCAAGATGGAATTGTCCTTGAGCCCTCCCACCCACCCTTATGTTGTATAAACAGGACATGCACACTTTAACAAACCCATCATTTCAGCGACAGGGTCTGCCACACGACTGGCTGAAACGACTGGTTGATTTGGGCCCCCACCAAAAAAGGAGCAATGTCTCCTTGCTCATACTGGCTCTACAGAGGCAAGATGTCCACCTCATCATCATCCTCCGATTCCTCACCCCTTTCACTGTGTACATCCCCCTCCTCACAGAGTATTAATTCGTCCCCACTGGAATCCACCATTTCAGGTCCCTGTGTACTTTCTGGAGGCAATTGCTGGTGATCATAATTCATTTTGATGAACATCATCTTCTCCACATTTTGTGGAAGTAACCTCATACGCCGATCGCTGACAAGGTGACCGGCTGCACTAAACACTCTTTCGGAGTACACACTGGAGGGGGGGGCCAACTTAGGTAAAATAAAGCCAGTTTGTGCAAGGGCCTCCAAATTGCCTCTTTTTCCTGCAAGTATATGTACGGACTGTCTGACGTACCTACTTGGATGCTGTCACTCATATAATCCTTCACCATTCTTTCAATGGTGACAGAATCATATGCAGTGACAGTAGACGACATGTCAGTAATCATTGGCAGGTCCTTCAGTCAAGACCAGATGTCAGTTTTCGCTCCTGACTGCCCTGCATCATCGCCAGTGGGTGGTTTTGCAAATCTGATCCTTTTCCTGTCAGCTCCAGTGGCGGGAGAAAATGAAGGAGGAGCTGTTGGCGGGTCACGTTCCGCTTGACTTGACAAGTGGCTCACCAGCAGGTCTTTGAACATGTGCTGGAAAGAAAGATACAACGTAGGCTTTAAACCTAGGATCGAGCACGGTTGCCAAAATGTAGTGCTCTGATTTCAACAGATTGACCACCCGTGAATCCTGGTTAAGTAAATGAAGGGCTCCATCCACAAGTCCCACACGCCTAGCAAAATCGCTCCGTCTTAGCTCCTTCTTCAATTTATCCAGCTGTTCTGCAAAAGCCTGATGAGGGGAATGACCTGACTCAAGCTGGCAGTGTCTGAACTGACTTCACATGTGGCAAGTTCAAAGGGTTGCAGAACCTTGCACAAGACGGAAATCATTCTCCACTGCGCTTGAGTCAGGTGCATTACCCCTCCTTTGCCTATATCGTAGGTGGATGTATAGGCTTGAATGGCCTTTTGCTGCTCCTCCATCCTCTGAAGCATATAGAGGGTTGAATTCCACCTCATTACCACCTCTTGCTTCAGATGATGGCGGGGCAGGATCAGGAGTGTTTGCTGGTGCTCCAGCCTTCGGCACGCGGTGGCTGAATGCCAAAAGTGGGCCACAAGTCATCGGGCCATCAACAGCATCTCTTTTCCACGCCCCTGTCATTTTTTTAAAAATTCTGCACCACCAAATTCAATGTATGTGCAAAACATGGGACGTGCTGGAATTTGCCCAGATGTAATGCACGCACAATATTGGTGGCGTTGTCCGATGTCACAAATCCCCAGGAGAGTCCAATTGGGGTAAGCCATTCTGCGATGATGTTCCTTAGTTTCCGTAAGAGGTTGTCAGCTGTGTGCCTCTTATGGAAAGCGGTGATACAAAGCGTAGCCTGCCTAGGAACGAGTTGGCGTTTGCGAGATGCTGCTACTGGTGCCGCCGCTGCTGTTCTTGCTACGGGAGGCAATACATCTACCCAGTAGGCTGTCAAAGTCATATAGTCCTGAGTCTGCCCTGCTCCACTTGTCCACATGTCCGTGGTTAAGTGGAAATTGGGTACAACTGCATTTTTTAGGACACTAGTGAGTCTTTTTCTGACTTCTGTGTACATTCTCGGTATCGCCTGCCTAGAGAAGTGGAACCTAGATGGTATTTGGTACCGGGGACACACTACCTTAAGAAATTCTCTAAGTCCCTGTGAACTACACCCATATCCTCATCCTGGTATACTTCAACAGTGACATCTTTAATTTGACTATCAGGAACTGGACTGTGCGTGCTCCTTCCAGCACTTCCAGGGGGTGTGCAAATGGTGGAAGGACCACCTCTTCCCGTCCAGTGTTGGGAAGGTCAGGCATCGCAACCGACACAATTGGACTCTCCTTGGGGATTTGTGATTTAGAAGAACGCACAGTACTTTGCTGTGCTTTTGCCATCTTAACTTTTTTCATTTTTCAAGCGGGAGGATGAGTGCTTCCATCCTTCTGTGAAGCTGAACCACTAGCCATGAACATAGGCCAGGGCCTCAGCCGTTCCTTGCCACTCCATGTCGTAAATGGCATATTGGCAAGTTTACGCTTCTCCTCAGACGCTTTTAATTTAGATTTTTGGGTCATTTTACTGAACTTTAGTTTTTTGGATTTTACATGCTCTCTACTATGACATTGGGCATCGGCCTTGGCAGACGACGTTGATGGCATTTCATCATCTCTGCCATGACTAGTGGCAGCAGCTTCAGCATGAGGTGGAAGTGAATCTTGATCTTTCCCTATTTCACCCTCCACATTTTTATTTTCCATTCTTTAATGTGTGGAATTATATGCCAGTAATATTATTATATCAATAGCAATGGCCTACTGTACTGTACAACTATATACTGTTGGTCACCAAAATGCTACACTGTAATACTATATATACTGCTCACAAAAATGCAGCACAGATATGGAATGGATACTTGCAGTGACACAGAGCTGCAAGATACAGCAATGGCCTACTGTAGTATACAACTATATACTGTTGGTCACCAAAATGCTGCACTGTACTACTATATATACTGCTCACAAAAATGCAGCACAGATATGGAATGGATACTTGCAGTGACACAGAGATGCAAAATACAGCAATGGCCTACTGCACTGTACAACTATATACTGTTGGTCACCAAAATGCTGCACTGTACTACTATATATACTGCTCACAACAATGCAGCACAGATATGGAATGGATACTTGCAGTGTCACAGAGCTGCAAGATACAGCAATGGCCTACTGTACTGTACAACTATATACTGTTGGTCACCAAAATGCTGCACTGTACTACTATATATACTGCTCACAAAAATGCAGCTCAGATATGGAATGGATACTTGCAGTGACACAGAGCTGTAAGATACAGCAATGGCCTACTGTACTATACAACTATATACTGTTGGTCACCAAAATGCAGCACACTGAGTACAGATATTTGCTGTACACTGAGCACAGATATTTGCAGCACACTGAGCACAGATATTTGCAGTACACTGAGCACAGATATGGAGCTTTTCAGGCAGAGAACGTAGATATTTGCAGCACACTGAGCGCAGATATTTGCAGCACACTGAGCACAGATATGGAGCTTTTCAGGCATAGAACGTAGCCACGTCCTCTCCATTCAATCTCCAATGCACGAGTGAAAATGGCGGCGACACGCGGCTCTTTATGTAGAATACAAATCTCGCGAGAATCTGACAGCGGGATGATGATGTTCGGCCGCGTTCGGGTTAACCAAGCAAGGCGGGAAGATCCGAGGCTGCCTCGGACCAGTGTAAAATAGGTGAAGTTCGAGGGGGTTCCGATCTCAACGAACTAAACCCGCTCATCTCTAACTGGAACAGTTCTAAATAGTACAAATAATAGTAAATACATTGTCATTTTAACTCAAACACAGTAACAGATTACACCCCAGCTTCAGAAACATCCTGTGACCGTAACAGTCACAAAAAACACAGTGACTGTATTAAACGAATTAAGTAATACATAGAAATTATTCATACATCTGTGTACATGCGTCTTTTACAAGTGTTGTCACTTAATGATCTTCTGGGTTTTTACTAATAAGTGGGCTTCATCTACCACCACATAACATACTGTACAAGTTTTTTGACTCATACCAGAGAAGTGTAATAATTTATAGTTTACCGTAACATACAGTATGTCCAGTAAACACCTCAATGAAGAGCTGTATCTACTGTATGAGAAGAACCAACCATTAGTCAGAGCTCCATGTTTCTGCTGCCAGCCCTTGTGCCTGTGTAGTAAATGGGTGGTAAGAGAGCAGGTAGATGGCAAATGGATGAAGAAGGAAAGGAATGCCATTGAACAGTACCTGTCTAAGGGACCCTGTTATCCATGGACATTGCAGGGTCTCTCCAGAAAGAAGTCGAATGAATTTGCACATTGGAAAGATAAGTAGAGGTTCCTTGTCCAAGGATGCAGAAAGGTGGACAAGGTACATACAGGACCTATGAAGTTAAACTAAATACTCCAAGAAGAACCAGTGATTGAAGTAGGCACATAATGTGAACAAATAGTGGTGTAAATAGGGACCCTGTCCATTAACACATCTTGATATTCAGCACATACTTTAGCAGTTTCTTTTCAGCAGACACAATAGTAACCAGTGTACCTCAAAAGTGATGTATGAATTTATACATTTTGTAAAAATATGGAGATCATTTCTGAAATGTCTTTTAATTGGAAAATGTATTCCTATACAGACTAATTTGTGGAACCAGACTGAGTGTCTTACTTAGGATTCTTATTATGATCTCTTCCATGTGGCATAATATGCTAATTTTCTCTGATTGTTTGATCTCTGACCAGTGAATTATTTACCATTAAAATGTAATTACCATATTATTATTATTATTATTATTATTATTATTATTATTATTAATATTATTATTATTATTATCAGTAGTAGTAGTAGTATTTTGGTATTCTTTATATTTATATATTTTTAATATATTCATATTTTTGTAAAACTTTTAATATTATTAATTGAAATGTAGGTGATACTTATTCTTTTTTATTTTGTACTGTTAATAACCCTTACATTTTGTTATTGTGTAACCCAGTGACACTCAGTGAGCATAGTTAATTATGTTGAAAGCCCTACTCAAAATATAGTTGAGTATAAGTTTAGCAATCTAGGAAATATCCCCATAGTATTATGTAACCCACAACGGAGCTCCTGTTACTTCTTCCCTAGACTAGCATCTATGTGTGTTAAAATGTCGCTGCATACCAAGAGTTGTGGTAAGTATTCCAGGCATGTTGCTACAGGTTGAGTATCCCATATCCAAATATCCGAAATACGGAATATTCCGAAATATGGACTTTTTGAGTGAGAGTGAGACAGTGAAACTTTTGTTTTTTTGATGGCTCAATGTACACAAGCTTTGTTTAATACACACTGTTATTACAAATATTGTATTAAATGACCTTCAGGCTGTGTGTATAAGGTGTATATGAAACATAAATGAATTGCGTGAATGTACACACACTTTGTTTAATGCACAAAGTTATAAAAAATATTGGCTAAAATTACCTTCAGGCTGTGTGTATATGGTGTATATAAAACATAAATGTGCTGTGCTTAGATTTAGGTCCCATCGCCATGATATATCATTATGGTATGCAATTATTCCAAAATACGGAATAATCCGATATCCAAAATACCTCTGTTCTCAAGCATTTTGGATAAGGGATACTCAACCTGTATAATGTTTCATTATAAGGCTACTTTTAATTATTAAAAAGCAATAGACCTATAAAATGATATGCAAAATAAATTTCTAACATGAGTTGTGATGTCGGAGCTTGGCATTTATAAGTATTCTGCATTTTAATCCCTTTTTTTCATCATACAGCTGCTAATATTTTACATACTTAAAGGTGTCTTGCCTTCATTGACAGCTGTACTATTCAGAATTAGCTGATGTGTACTTATCACAGTACTCTTTAAGTAACAATCAGATATTTGTACTTAGGGATTTTAAACTTTTGTTTTTTTGTCATGAATTTTCTAATTTCATTTTGAAATTCTTATAATCTACAGTATAGTATATTTTATATTCAAATTAGAGATGTGAGGTTTATTTCTCCAGAAATCTGAATCCACCCAAATTTTGTGGATTTAAACCAAACCAAAACCCAGTCCGGATTCCCTGAGGAGATTCATTCCAGTCCCAGTTTGAATCTTCCCATGGTTCAGAATTTGTATTAAATGAGAAATTCAGGTTTTGGAATGCAAACATTACATGGTTTTCACTGTATTTAATGATTTTTACTGGTTATTATTATTTTAAACCAACCAAAATCCAAATTGGAATTAAAACCAAATATAGGCAGTATCACAACAAAAATGAAAATATGTAAAATGAATCTAATACTATTTAATCTGCAATTTAAAAATAAAATAAAAAAAACACCACATTATATCTCTGTACACTTCCGTAATGTTTTTCATCATGCCAGCAGTGTTCTGACTTCTGTTATGGGCCAATGCCAGTTAGATAGCAGCTGTTCAGCTATATCAAGAGCATGTTATTAAGGCGTCATAATAAAAGGGAAAACTGAACATTATTTTATAAACAAACATGTAGATAGACAGTGAGAGAGAGAGAGAGAGAGAGAGAGAGAGAGAGAGAGAGAGAGAGATTTGAAAATGTCCAAAATATTAAAGCAAAGGAAGGATAAAATCTTGAAGGACATTTTAAAAACACAAGCAAACAGAATATTAATGTTGTGGTATTGTGCATTTATTTCTGGGTTTTCAACATTCTACTGATTAAAGGAGCTACAGTAGCTAGGAATGGATGTATCATAAAGTTTCAAATATATAAGGTTATATTCAAGGTGATACAATGCAGATAAATGGTTTCTTTCTTGTTGGTTAGAATGATTTAAAGAACTTCAAGGGTTGGCATTCCTGGTTTATGAGGTGCAGTTTTTGAACACAACACCTGGATAAAATGTAAACAGCAAAATATTGGCAACATCATTATTTGTCTATACAATTAGGATTTTTAACAAATGAGCCCTTTAGGCTTTCCAGAGCTAACACAGGCAATGATCCTCCTTCAGTGATCAACCAAATGAAAAAGAAGTAATGACGTCTTTTACATCTGGCATAAAATTAATTTTAATAAATGTATATGATGATCCCAAATAAAAATATAAAAAATTGAGTATCCCAATTTTATTTTCAAACTATAATGCCACATAATTGTAAAATACTACGGAGTTCTCAATTTTGAAATAAAATCAATGCATATGTACACATATAATATCACATCAAAGCTTTGGGATAATAAACAGCAAACACAGTAAAAACAAATTACAGTCTATCAACGGTGGTATATGCTCAGCCCTTAAAGATCTCAAAGTTCCAAAGTTATGTAAATTTTATATAAATGATTATCCCAACTTACAGAAATGTCTATGCTGTGTTTGAAATCAAATTGCATCAATCTGTACTACTGAAGACTTAGCACAGCTTATGCTATCATAATGAACAATGTCCTTAGTCTACACTTCCTTGATTCATGATTCACCATTCTGTTATACAGAACTTCATAGTGTGAGAAAAGTATTTCACTATTGCACTTCTATTCCATGATTGCGGTCAGTGTTGATCAGCTACTGTACTGGGTATGTTGTTAGCGGTTTATACCGGCGAGGTAGGTGATTCCCCCTCTATGGGTGTC